>NC_091952.1:256478203-256575662 GCF_031021105.1 Erythrolamprus reginae
TTCCTGTGTTCCAGAGCATGGCCACAGATCCTTTCGAGGAGGACGTTGACTGCAAGGGAGGAAGAAATGAAAAATGTTCATATAAATCATATAAGTCCAATCAATCAATCAATCAATCAATCAATCAAGCTGTTCCTTGTACTTCTAGCCCACCTGGAATTGATTTTTAAATCTTCCTGTTTTTGGTTCTAAACCTGATTTGGACATAAACACCGGTAGGATGACTTTAGACCTATCACCAGGAGACGGTAAGTTCTAGTCTTATTTATTTATTCATTCATTCATTCATTCATTCATTCATTCATTTATTAGATTTGTATGCCGCCCCTCTCCGTAGACTCGGGGCGGCTCACAACAATAACAAGAATAATGTATAAACAAATCTAATAATTTAAAAAACACTAAAACCCCCATTATTAAAAGCAGACACACACACAAACATTCCATGTATAAACTGTATAGGCCCAGGGGAGATGTGTCAGTTCCCCCATGCCTGACGGCAGAGATGGGTCTTAAGAACTTAAGGCAAGGAGGGTGGGGGCAGTTCTAATCTCTGGGGGGGAGCTGGTTCCAGAGGGTTGGGGCCGCCACAGAGAAGGCTCTTCTCCTGGGTCCCGCCAAACGACATTGTTTAGTTGACGGGACCCGAAGAAGGCCAACTCTGTGGGACCTAACCGGTCGCTGGGATTCGTGCGGCAGAAGGCAGTCCCGGAGGTATTCTGGTCCGATGCCATGAAGGGCTTTATAGGTCATAACCAACACTTTGAATTGTGACGGGAAACTGATCGGCAACCAATGCAGATTGCGGAGTGTTGGTGTGACATGGGCATATTTGGGAAAGCCCATGATTGCTCTCGCAGTTGCATTCTGCACGATCTGAAGTTTCCGAACACTCTTCAAAGGTAGCCCCATGTAGAGAGCATTACAGTAGTCGAACCTCGAGGTGATGAGGGCATGAGTGACTGTGAGCAGTGAGTCCCGGTCCAGATAGGGCCGCAACTGGTGCACTAGGTGAACCTGGGCAAACGCCCCCCTCGCCACAGCTGAAAGATGTTTCTCTAATGTGAGCTGTGGATCAAGGAGGATGCCCAAGTTGCGGACCCTCTCCGAGGGGGTCAATAATTCCCTCCCCAGGGTAATGGAAGAACAGATGGAATTGTCCCTGGGAGGCAAGACCCACAGCCACTCCGTCTTATCCGGGTTGAGCTTGAGTCTGTTGACACCCACCCAGACCCCAACAGCCTCCAGGCACCGGCACATCACTTCCACTGCTTCGTTGACTGGACATGGGGTGGAGATGTACAGCTGGGTATCGTCCGCATACTGATGATACCTCACCCCATGCCCTTGGATGATCTCACCTATTGCCGTAGGCACAAAAGCCAACTAGATGATTTTGAGCCAAACACCAGGAGACGGTGAGTTGTAGTCCCAACTTAAGCATGACAGTTGGTTGGATGATCTTGGGCCATTCACCAAGTGACTGTGAGTTCTAGTCCTGCCTTACCATGAAATCCAACTGGGGTGACTTTGGACCAGTCCTTCTCTCTAAACCCAGCCCACCTCACAGATTGCGGGAAAAACCCTGCCGTGTGACGTAGACTTTCCCGCCATCAGCTAGCCCGAAACCAAAGGAATCCCATCACGAAACCTGGCAACTTGCCTGCCACGGCCAATGCCAAGAGACTGGTGAGAGACTTGAAGCCCAAGGAGATGGTGTGATGGAGCTCAAAGAGGGCGTTTGCCACCACCACCACGAGGAGCAAGGCACGGGATGCCCCAGGGACTTGCAGGAAAGTCATGACCAGCGCAGCCAGGAGAAAGTAGACCAGGTGCAGGAGACACGTAGAGATGGAGCTCAAGCTGAACCCTGCAAGACAACGGGAGACTCAAGGGGTTTTTTTCATCAGGGATTTTCCATGTGAGGTTTGGCTTTACAAAACTGTCAAGGTTCCAAGTAGCCTCCAAAATAAATAAGAACCCAAGAACCTAAGCAAAGCCCGGCTGAATGGGGCCAAAGCCCATCGAGGCCAGCAATCAATCAATCAATCAATCAATCAATCAATCAATCAATCTATCTATCTATCTATCCATCCATCCATCCATCCATCCATCCATCCATCCAACCAACCAACCAACCAACCAACCAACCAACCAACCAACCAACCAACCAACCAACCAACCAACCAACCAACCAACTAGGAAGCTCAAACTGCCCAAGGAGCTGCTGATCCAGTTCTACAGAGGAATCATTGAGTATGTCATCTTCACCTCTATTACTGTCTGGTTCAGTTCTGCAACCCAACCTATCTATCATCAGTCATCTATCTATATCCATCCTTCCATCCATCCATTCACCATCTCTCTCTCTTTCTCTCTGTCTTTCTTTCTTTCTCTCTGTCTTTCTTTCTTTCTTTCTGTCTGTCTATCTATCTATCTATCTATCTATCTATCTATCTATCTATCTATCATCCATCCATCTATCCGCCTGGCTCCCTGCCTGCCTGCCTGCCTGCCTGCCTGCCTGCCTGCCTGCCTGCCTGCCTGCCTACCTACCTATTTAGTCAAACAATTATAGGGTGGTAAATTGTACAAATAAGACATGATAAAAAGTAACAAAAGAAGACAATAGGACAGGGATGGTAGGCACAGTGGCGCGTTTATGCAGGCCCCTTACAGACTGCTTAGAAAGGAGGAGAGGTCAATTGTAGATAGTCTAAAGTTAAAGGTTTTGGGGTTAGGAGTAGAAACCTGCTTGGCTGCATAGCTAGAGGTATAACAAGTAGGAAGAGGGAGATTGTGATCCCCTTATATAGAGCGCTGGTGAGACCACATTTGGAATTATACTGTGTACAGTTCTGGAGACCTCACCTACAAAAAGATATTGACAAAATTGAAGGGGTCCAAAGACGGGCTACAAGAATGGTGGAAGGTCTTCAGCATAAAACGTATCAGGAAAGACTTCATGAACTCAATCTGTAGAGTCTGGAGGACAGAAGGGAAAGGGGGGGACATGATCGAAACATTTAAATATGTTAAAGGGTTAAATAAGGTCCAGGAGGGAAGTGTTTTTAATAGGAAAGTGAACACAAGAACAAGGGGACACAATCTGAAGTTAGTTGGGGGAAAGATCAAAAGCAACGTGAGGAAATATTATTTCACTGAAAGAGTAGTAGATCCTTGGAACAAACTTCCAGCAGATGTGGTTGGTCAATCCACAGTAACTGAATTGAAACATGCCTGGGATAAACATATATCCATTGTAAGATAAAATACAGGAAATAGTATAAGGGCAGACTAGATGGACCATGAGGTCTTTTTCTGCCGTCAGTCTTCTATGTTTCTATGTTAAACAGGAAGCTTGCTCCAAAAGGGTGAAAGGGTTTTTGCCCCACCAGTCCTTCCTCTTTCGTTTTCTGAACACCCTGAAGAGAAATCAGAGGAGAAAGGCTTTCTTCACCATTCCCAGGCTGAGCTCTGGAGCCGGGACCGGATGGGCAGAGGGGTGGGTGGTCCAGCGTTCGGAAGAAGTGGGCTGCAGCCGCTCCCCCTTACCAAGCTCAGAGGTGAGGGCTCCCTGCTGTGAGGAAGACCCCCTGCTTCCCCCTCCTCTTCCCCAGCCTCCCAGACACCAAAGAAGACCTTAAATGACGGAGAGAAAAAGTTCCCACCTATTCCGGGGACTCGTTTTAGGATAGAAAAACCGAAAGACCTGATGTGATGCAGTCTTGTGCCAGGGAATGCTGATTTGTTGAAAGGATATTACAATTTGTGGACTCTGTACCTATCATAAACCCCACCAGCCATTCAAAGGACAAGGAGATCTTGGGGAGAAGCAGCAAATGACAGAAGCAGATCCACCTGCCACCGGGGATTCCTGATCCCCTCCGACCAGGTGAGCCCATGGCAATCAGAGAGGGAAGCAGCAGCCGAGACCCTCAGCTTCCTTGTTAGGAAAGGCAATAGGAGGGGGGGAGGGGGAGGGAGAAGCAGGCAACCTAGCAACAGGTGTGGCCCAGAAGCACCTGTATGTTTGGAGGGGGAGGGGAATTCCAGGTAATTTGAAGAGGGGGAGAATTGCTCCTTTTCTGAAAGCTGATGAGTTCCGCCCAGGTAGCCACACAAGGAGAGAGTTGTCATTGAGCATGGGGGGGGGGGTCACTTTCCTCCTACCCAGGACAAAGAGCAATGGATGGAAACTAATGAAGGGGGGGGAAGCAACCTAGAACTACACATTTCCTGAAAGAGCAACTCATTAGTAGAACAACTTGCCTCCAGAAGTTGTAAATGCTCCAAGACTGGAACAGGCGGTAGGAAAAGCAAGTAGAATGCTTGGCTGCATAGCTAGAGGTATAATAAGCAGGAAGAGGGAGATTGTGATCCCGCTGTATAGAGCGCTGGTGAGACCACATTGGGAACACTGTGTTCAGTTCTGGAGACCTCACCTACAAAAAGAGATGGATCAAATTGAACGGGTCCAAAGACGGGCTACAAGAATGGTGGAAGGTCTTAAGCATAAAACGTATCAGGAAAGACTTCATGGACTCAATCTGTAGAGTCTGGAGGACAGAATGGAAAGGGGGGATATGATTGAGACATTTAAATATGTTCAAGGGTTAAATAAGGTTCAGGAGGGAAGTGTTTTTAATAGGAAAGTGATCACAAGAACAAGAGGAAACAATCAGAGGTTACTTGGGGGAAAGATCAGAAGCAACGCGAGAAAATATTATTTTGCTGAAAGAGTAGTAAATCCTTGGAACAAACTTCCAGCAGACGTGGTTGGTAAATTCACAGGAACTGAATGTAAACATGCCTAGGATAACCATATATCCATTCTAAGATAAAATACAGGAAATAGTATAAGGGCAGACTAGATGGAGCAGGGGGTCTTTTTCTGCCGTCAGTCTTCTATGTTTCTATCCATGCAGAGAGTCATCGGTCAATCTCGGACTCCCCAAACGGTTCTTCTCTCTTGCAGGGCGCCAGAAGGGTCAACAACGCGCGAGAGCCAAACATGGCCCTGGCAGAGGACACCAGTGAGATTCCAGCCCTGGGCCGCCCCTTCCAGCTGGGGATGCTTTACGACTGTTGCAAGGATGCCCTCATCCCAGGTAGAAGCCAGAAGAGAGGGTGGGGGAGTGGGGGACAGGAAACCTGGGACAATTGATGTTCTGTCGGGCTCTCTGGTAGACTCCTCCCAAAAATTCACAGGTACAAATTTCAGACACAGACACGTTTGAAAATTCAAAACAATGTTCTTTATAATGAAAATTCCCTTAACCTAAGCCCTCTTTTGGTATAGCCAAGAGCACTCATCTCCAAACAAACTGATAATTTGTACAAGTCCCTTATCAGTCCTGTGATACTTAGCTTGCAGCTGTGAGGCAATTCACAGTCCTTCTTCTTTCACAAAGTGAAACACACTTTGCTCTGGTTTAGTTTCAAAGCGGGGGAAAATCAGCACACAAAAGGTCGAAGTCAGCAAAGCAGGCACGAAACACAACGATCAGATAATCCTCCACAATGGCCAAACCCACAGGCTGCTATTTATAACAGCCTCACTAATGACCACAGCCCCACCCAACCACAGGTGGCCTCCTTTTCTTTGATAATAATCTCTCAGTTGTTGCTGCCTATGCTTTCTGCATGCGTGGCTGTATCATTAACTCTTGTTCCGAATCCAAGGAGGAGAGAGATAATTGATCTCCTTCTGAGCTGTCTGCCACACTCTCCTCCTCCCTGTCACTCATGTCTTCTTGGTCAGAGGAGCCTTCATCAGCAGATTCCACCAGGGGCAAAACAGGCCTGCACCATGTGAATGTCTCCCCCACATCCACAGTCCTTGGGGCAGGAGCTGGGCCAGAGCTAACCACAACACTTGAGAGCTGGCATACTGCACAGACATCCAGGGGCATGGGGTGAGGTATCATCAGTACGCTGATGATACCCAGTTGTACGTCTCCACCCCATGTCCAGTCAACGAAGCAGTGGAAGTGATGTGCCGGTGCCTGGAGGCTTTTAGAGTCTGGATGGGTGTCAACAGACTGAAACTCAACCCTGATAAGACGGAGTGGCTGTGGGTTTTGCCTCCCAAGGACAATTCTATTTGTCCGTCCATCACCCTGGGGGGAGGAATTATTGACCCCCTCGGAGAGGGTCTGCAACTTGGGCATCCTCCTTGATCCACAGCTCACATTAGAGAACCATCTTTCAGCTGTGGCGAGGGGGCGTTTGCCCAGGTTCACCTGGTGCACCATTTTTAATATTTAATATTAGATTTGTACTGTATTGTATTGTTGCTATGTTGTGAGCTGCTCCAAGTCTTCAGAGAGGGGTGGCATACAAATCTAATAAATTATTATTATTATTATTATTATTATTATTATTATTATTATTATTATTATTAACAGAGTTGTAAGTTGTCTAATCGAAGAATTTCAAGTCTGGCGGAGTCAGGTATTTTGTTGCGGGAAGGTAAAAAGAGCGAAGGGCTCTTCTTTATTTATTTATTATTTATTTTTTATTTATCTATCTGCCTGTTTCCTTCTGTTCCACGCAGGAGTCACCCTCTGGGAAGACCTCTCTCTTCAGAACAACCTGAAAACCAAGCCCCAACCCAAGACAGCCACTAAAATCCTTGCGTCTGACACCATTGATGACAAGGCCTCTGCTCTGAACATCTCGGCATCCCTCAAGGCCAGTTTCCTGGGAGGACTAATTGAAGTGGGGGGGTCAGCTGAATATCTCCATGACACCATGAAGTCCAAGCAACAGGCCAGAATCACCGTTCAGTACAAAACCACCACCAGGTATGAACAGCTGACCATGAGCCACTTGGGAATCCAGAACGTCTCTTACCCATCGGTCTTTGAGCAATGCCCAGCCACCCACGTGGTCACTGCCATCCTCTATGGAGCCCAGGCTTTCTTTGTCTTTGACCGAGAAGTTTCTTCAACGGAGAAGGTGAAAAACATAGAAGGAAACATCCATGCTACCGTCACGAAGGAAATATCTATTGGAGGAGAAGCAAAGGTCAAACTGACTGAGGAGGAGAAAGAGAACGCTATGAAATTCAGTTGTAAGTTCCATGGAGACTTTTCTTTAGAGAAAAATCCAGTAAGTTTCCAAGATGCTATGAAAGTTTATGAAAGTCTCCCCAAATTATTAGGGGAACATGAAGAGAAGGCTGTGCCTATGAGGGTCTGGCTCTACCCACTGACCAAGTTGGACACCAGAGCAGCTAGGATGGTCCGCGAGGTCAGCCTAGCGTTGATCTTTGATGCTGAAAAGATCTTGGAGGAACTCAACGAAATCCAGATGGAAAGCAACGATCTAGCCAATGACCCCATTGCTGAGACCTTCCCTGAGATCAAGAGGAAGTTCCAGCTGTTCAAGCATCTGTGCAAGCAACACAGGCAGACATTCCAGAAAGAGCTGGCCAGAATATTGCCTTCCATCCGGGGAGGAGGGCAAGAGGAAGGGTTCTTGGTAGACCTCTTGAGGTCCGTCAACCAGTCGCCCTTCAACAGCCCAAGACTCTGTGAATTTCTAGACGCCAAGAAAAGAGAAATGAATTTTATCAAATCTTATCTGACTATTCTAAATAACATAGAAGTGATTTCATCTCAGAACAAGCTGGAAGAAATAGTTCTGGATCCCCAGAATGTACACGTGGTCTCCTTTATCTTCACCTCTTTACATGAAAAGGAGCCATTTCTGTTGAACTTACAGGGCTGGCTTCAGGAGCAATTCTTGCCAGAGTCGGGTGAGTTCACAAGGTCCACTCCCAAGGCCTGGTTTGAGGATGAGCAGTGGACCCGCAAGGCTCGCCAAGCTGCCAAATCCATCAAAGACTTTTTCAGCGTCAATCAATCCAACGAGAAGGTCCGCTTTGTCGTGGCATCTATCCCATGTGAAGACCCCTCAGGAGCCTCAATATACCTTTATGAAGATGGACAGCTGGTCAGCAAGAGCTTTGAGTTGCCCTCAAAACCTCTCCTTTTGCTGACCAGAGAGGTGAAACACAACAGCATTCAACTGAAGTTTCATCCAGCTGAATATGGAAAGGCTGCGATCTCCAACTATCTGGTAGAGTACAAGATGGTAGGAGAAGAAAACTGGAAGACCATGAGGACAGAGGGCACTGGGGAGATGTTCCTGCTGAAAGATCTGCCTCCAAACACAGAGTACCAGTTCCAGTACGCTGCTTGTTGCAAACCAGGCCTTAGTAAAAGCAGTGACCTGAGCCCACCCGTAAAGACCCTTCCCACCAGCCCTCCTGAGAAATTAAGAATGGTCACTGCGGGATCTTCAGTCATCTCTGTGGCCTGGATGAATCCCAGCATCGTTGCCTCAGGAGTTGTGGTCAAAGAGTACAAGGTGGAGTACAGAACGGTAGAGGCTGGAGCTGGGAAGGACCAGTGGACTGAAAAAAGGACTGGGAGAAAAACAGGGTTTTACCCCATTGAAGGTCTGAAGCCCCAGAGTGAGTACAGAATACGGGTGTCGGCCATATGTGATAATGGAGCTCTAAGCATCCCCAGCGAGGAGTTGGAGGTCTCCACATCCCTGGAGGAGGAAGATGTAGACAATGTAGCCCACCGATTCCTTCAGGAAAGCACCCTGGAGGAGGAGAAACACCCATTAGTCTTCACCCTTCCTCTGGAGAAAGTCCCCTCAGATGCCTCCACTTCCTACCTCATGTACCAGCTTGGAAAGAAGGACCTAAAAGTGGCCAACCAAGTGATCCTGATGATGGGAGTGACAGGATGTGGGAAAACCACTCTGATCAATGGGATGATCAATTACATCCTGGGTGTCCAGTGGGAAGATAATTTCAGGTTCAAACTCATTCATGAAACCACTCAGAGGGCCGAAGCTGGAAGCAGGACATCTGGAGTCACAGCCTACGTGGTGAACCATCAGGAGGGCTTCCGAGTTCCCTATTCTCTCACCATCATCGACACTCCAGGATTTGGGGGGACAAGAGACGCAGAGCAAGACAAACAGGTGGAGAAGCAGGTCCTGGAGCTTTTCTCCATCCCTGGGGGCATTGAGCACATTAATGCCCTCTGCTTGGTGGCCCATTCAAGTCACTCCCAGAAATGCGCCTTTGATTCCGTTCACCCGTTGGCAAAAAGCCTGAGGGATAATGTCCAACTCCTGATCACCTTTGCTGATGGGGGAACCCCACCTGTCCTGGAGGCCCTCAAGGAGGCTGACCTGGCCTGTGCTCAGGTTGACTCGGGAATCCCCCTGCACTTCAAGTTCAACCACTCAGCCCTCTTTGTTAACCAAGAAAACGGAAGAAGCTGTAATGCTGCTGCTGAAAAGTTCTGGAAAATGAACACTGAGAGCATGGAGGAGTTCTTTGTCTCCTTAGAGATGCTGAAAACCGTGACCACGTTGGCCTTCAAGAAACGGCAGGAGCTGGAAGCTGCCCGTAGAGGACATCCCCCTCCGAAAGTTGAGAAAGTGCACCGAAATCGTTTCCAGATAAGTCCTGACCCGGTAGCCATCGGAAAGCCTTCAGTCACCAGGTACCAAGTGGAATATCGGATTGCAGGAGACAACTGGGAAAGTCTTGACGTAGAAGGCCCTAAAGATCCATTCAAGCCAAAGGATGGCCAACTAGATGTTCAGTTACAATTCCGATGTGCAGCCGTGACTCCAGGAGGGCTCGGTCAATGGAGTGAGGCGATCACTTGCATCTGTCCTATGGGAAGGTCTCCAGAGGTAACTTTATTCATTTTTATTTTATTTTATTTCACTTATTTAGTCATATACAGTGGTACTTCTACTTAAGAACTTAATTCGTTCCGTGACCAGGTTCTTAAGTAGAAACATTCTTAAGAAGAAGCAATTTTCCCCATAGGAATCAATGTAAAAGCAAATACAGTGATACCTTGTCTTACAAACTTAATTGGTTCCGGGACGAGGTTCTTAAGGTGAAATGTTTGTAAGACGAAACAATGTTTCCCATAGGAATCAATGGAAAAGCGATGAATGCGTGCAAGCCCAAAACTCACCCCTTTTGCCAGCCGAAGCGCCTGTTTTTGCGCTGCTGGGATTCCCCTGAGGCTCCCCACCAAGGGAAACCCCACCTCCGGACTTCTGTGTTTTTGCAATGCTGCAGGAGAATCCCAGCAGGAGAATCCCAGCATCGCAAAAACAAGCACTTCGCTGGCAACGGAACTCCAGAGGTGGGCTTTCCCAGTGAAGGGAGCATCAGTGAAATCGCAGCATCACAAAAACATCAAAGTCTTTGAAACCCCACCTCCAGACCTCTGTGTTTTTGCGATGCTGCGATTCCCCTGCTGGGATTCCCCTGCAGCATCACAAAAACATGGAAGTCCGGAGGTGGGGTTTTCCATGGAGGGGAACCTCAGGGGAATCCCAGCAGCGCAAAAACGGGCGCTTCACTGGCAACGGAAGTCCGGAGGCGGGGCATCCCAGTGGTGGTGGTGGGTTTGTAAGGTGAAAATAGTTTGTAAGAAGAGGCAAAGAAATCTTAAACCCTGGGTTTGTATCTCGAAAAGTTTGTATGATGAGGCGTTTGTAAGATGAGGTATCACTGTACAGTGGTACCTCGTGATAGGAACCCCTCGTGATACGAACACTTCGAGATACGAAGCCAGGGTTCAGAAAATTTTTGCCTCTTCTTGCGAACTTTTTTCACCTTACGAACCCACCGCAGATGGGTTCGCAAAATGGCGCTCTGCTGGCCGCCGCTGCCCGGTTGTCACCTTTTAAAACAGCTGGGGGGCTTCTCGGCATTCTCCTGAACCTGAACCCAAATCTGAACTTTTCAGGTTCGGGAGACGCCGATAAGTGCCACCGCCCAACTGTCACCTTCTTAAACAGCAGGGGGGCATCTCGGTGTTCTCCCGAACCCGAAAGTTCGGGTTCAGGTGGTCGCCGAGAAGTGCCCGGCTGTTTCAGAAGGTTACAGCCGGGCGGTGCTGCTCGACGGAGTGCCGTTTTTGCAATCGGCGGAAGCGTTTTCGGCTGATCTGGCAACCTCCCTGCAAGGCAGCCTCTCCTTTGGCTGACTCTGTTTTGCTTTTCACGCAGAAATCCCAGGTTTTGTCCTGTGCATCTGGTCTGGGAGCGGCTGGAGGCATCCCAGGTAAACTCTCGATCCTTGGCGGGTGGTGGTGGTGGTGTATGGGTTTGTGGAGGGGTGGAAGTGACTGTCCTGGGTAGAGGGACAGACTATGATAGTCTGGAGGACAGAAGGGAAAGTGGGGACATGATCGAAACATTTAAATATGTGAAAGGGCTAAATAACGTTCAGGAGGGAAGTGTTTTTAATAGGAAAGTGAACCCAAGAATAAGGGGGCACAATCTGAGGTTAATTTATTTATTTTATTATTTAGATTTGTATGCCGCCCCTCTCCGCAGACTCGGGGCGGCTCACAGCATAACACAACAGTTTATAACAAATCCAAATATAATTTAAAATATTTAAAAGAACCCCATTTTGCTAACGAACACACACTCAAACATACCATACATAAAATGTACATGCCCGGGAGAGGTGTTTCAGTTCCCCCATGCCTGACGACAAAGGTGGGTTTTAAGGAGTTTACGGAAGGCAGGGAGAGTAGGGGCAGTTCTAATCTCTGGGGGGAGTTGGTTTCAGAGGGTTGGGGCCACCACAGAGAAGGCTCTTCCCCTGGGGCCCGCCAACCGACATTGTTTAGTTGACGGGACCCGGAGAAGGCCCACTCTGTGGGACCTAATCGGTCGCTGGGATTCGTGTGGCAGAAGGCGGTCTTGGAGATATTCTGGTCCAGTGCCATGAAGGGCTTTAAAGGTCATAACCAACACTTTGAATTGTGACCGGAAATTGATCGGCAGCCAATGCAGGCTGCGTAGTGATGGTGAAACATTGGCATACCTGGGGAAGCCCATGATAGCTCTCGCAGCTGCATTCTGCACAATCTGAAGTTTCCGAACACTTTTCAAAGGTAGCCCCATGTAGAGGGCATTACAGTAGTCGAACCTCGAGGTGATGAGGGCATGAGTGACTGTGAGCAATGAGTCCCGGTCCAAATAGGGCCGCAACTGGTGCACCAGGCGAACCTGGGCAAACGCCCCCCTCGCCACAGCTGAAAGATGGTTCTCTAATGTGAGCTGTGGATCGAGGAGGACGCCCAAGTTGCAGACCCTCTCCGAGGGGGTCAATGATTCCCCTCCCAGGGTGATGGACGGACAGATGGGATTGTCCTTGGGAGGCAAAACCCACAGCCACTCCGTCTTATCCAGGTTGAGTTTGAGTCTGTTGACACCCATCCAGGCCCCAACAGCCTCCAGACACCGGCACATCACTTCCACTGCTTCGTTGACTGGACATGGGGTGGAGATGTAAAGCTGGGTATCATCAGCGTACTGATGATACCTCACCCCATGCCTTTGGATGATCTCACCCAGCGGTTTCATGTAGATATTAAATAGCAGGGGGGAGAGGACCGACCCCTGAGGCACCCCACAAGGGAGAGACCTCGGAGTCGACCTCTGACCCCCCACTAACACTGACTGCGACCGACCGGAGAGGTAGGAGGAGAACCACTGGAGAACAGTGCCTCCCACCCCCAACCCCTCCAGCCGGTGCAGAAGGATACCATGGTCGATGGTATCGAAAGCCACTGAGAGGTCAAGAAGCACCAGGACAGAGGATAAACCCCTGTCCCGGGCCCGCCAGAGATCATCCATCAACGCGACCAAAGCAGTTTCCGTGCTGTAACCGGGCCTGAAACCTGACTGCTGGGGACCTAGATAATCGGCTTCTTCCAAGGACCGTTGGAGCTGGAGTGCCACCACCTTCTCAACAACCTTCCCCATAAAGGGAAGGTTGGAGACTGGACGATAGTTGTTAAGTACGGCTGGGTCCAGGGAAGGCTTCTTGAGGAGGGGGCGCACGAGCGCTTCTTTATAGAGTGTTGGGAAAACTCCCCTCCCCAAGGAAGCGTTGGTAATCTCCTGGACCCAGCTCTGTGTCACCTCCCTGCTGGCCGAGACCAGCCAGGAGGGACACGGATCCAGTAAACAGGTGGCGGAACTCACAGCTCCAATGGCCTTGTCCACTTCATCAGGTGTCATCAGATCAAACTCTTCCCAGACAGGTGGACAAGTACGTGCCCCAGTCACCTCGACTGACTCGTTGTCAGTCAACTCTGTTTTGCAATTGGAGTCGAGGTCGGCCCGGATCTGGGCAATTTTATCAGCGAAAAACGTGTTAAAATCCTCGGCACTGCTCTGTAAGGGCTCCCCAACTTCCCCCTGGTTGAGAAGGGAGCGGGTCACCCTAAACAGAGTGGCCGGGCGGGATTCCGCTGATGCAATCAAGGCGGCATGGTACGTGCATCTTGCCGCCTTGAGCGCCACTTTGTAAGTCTTAATAAAAGCTCTTACAAGTGTTCGATCAGATTCAGACCTACTCTTCCTCCATCGCTTCTCTAGACGTCTCTCCTGGCGTTTCAACTCCCAGAGCTCCTCGTTGAACCATGGCGCTCTACGGGGTCTAGCGCCATGGAGAGGTCGCAAAGGCGCAATCCGGTCAAGAGCCTCCGCTGCAGCCTTGTTCCAGGCCTCTGCAAGAGACTCCGCCGAACTGTGGACGAGTGCCTCTGGAATAACCCCAAGCGCCGTCTGAAAGCCCTCTGGGTCCATCAGGCGTCTGGGGCGGAACATCTTCATTGGTTCCGCCTCCCTGCGGGGAAGGATTGGAGCCAGGAAGTCAGGCCGTAGTAGGAAATGGTCTGACCATGACAAAGGCAATGCTTCTAAGCCCCTTAGTCTCAGACCATTACTCAGTTGCTCGGAAAGGAATACCATGTCAGGTGCGTGTCCCCCCTCGTGAGTCGGACCCCGTACTACTTGAGTCAGGTCCATGGCTGTCATGGTGGCCATGAACTCCTGTGCCAACCCAGAGGTTTTGCCGAGCGACGGCAGGTTGAAGTCCCCCAGGACAATGAGTCCGGGGAACTCCACCGCCAGCCCGGCTACCTCCTCGAGCATCACAGGCAGGGCTTTTGACACGCAGCTGGGAGGCAGGTACGTGAGAAACAAGCCCACCTGAACCCCTAAGTCCAACTTCACAAGGAGGGACTCGCAGCCCGCAATCTCCGGAGCAATGAGCCTACGCAGGCAAAGGCTCTCCCTGGCTATAATAGCCACTCCTCTCCCCCTTCCCTGGGGTCGAGGTTGATGCCATATCTGAAACCCAGCTGGGCAGATTTCCGAGAGAGGAACTCCTCCCTCCGGGCCCAGCCAGGTTTCAGTAATACAAGCCAGGTCGGCCTCCTCATCCAGGATCAGATCCCGGATGAGGAGAGCTTTATTTACCACCGACCTGGCATTGAGCAGCAGCAACCTGAGCCCAGAGCCAGAGTTACACTCATCACCAGTGCCCTGGGTTGAGCTCACGGAGCCGGAACAAGGAATAGTTATTAGACAGCGATCCCTCGTTCCCCTGGAACGGCTAACTCCGTGGCTCCCGCCATATCTACCTCTCCCCAGCAACACCGGGATATTCCGACCCTCTGCCACCCCAGAGATCGGTGCCCCTTCCCCTCCCGCCTCTCCGGCGTCAGGTGGCCCAAATATATCATTCATAGTATTCCCATTCATCCCATCCCTGGCATAACCCCACCCACTCCAGCCATCCCACTCATACCAATCACTCATCCCATACACATTATTGCACCCACCCCAGTTATGCATCAATTAACCCCCCCAATTGATTAAATAGATTGATTAAGTTACTAAGTTAATATAAAAGTATAAAAATATATTAGAAAATTAGAAATATTAATATTAAAACACCATTAAAACTGAATAAAAATAAAAATAAAAATGCAGAAAATACAAATATAGGTAATAGTGAATAATTCAATTCATTTAGGAAATCCGGTCAGCAGCAACTAATAAAAAGTGCTAAAGTTTCCCAAGGTGCCAAGTTTCCCAAAGTGCCAAGTTTCTCAAAGTGCCAAGTTCTCAGGGGCAGAGGTTATTCAAAGTCAAGGATCATTCAGTATCTCTCTCCCCCCGCCAGAATAGGGAGGGGGGTGTCCATGTCTCTATGACTCTCCCTCCACCAGACCTTGATCCACCAGTCCTCCTCCCTTGGTCTCCTTTCAGTCTCCTCTCTCTTATCGCAATGGTCAGTCCTCCGTCCGCCAGGTCTCCTCCAGCGCCGAGCGCACCCACCGCACAGCTGCTCGGCGTCCCGGGTCTGCCTGGCTGGTCACATTGCCCTCAAGAGCGTCCTCCTCCAACACAGTCCAACTCATTCGGCTCACCGGCTTGTTCATTCACGAAACTCGCCCCAAACTCCTTCATTCATAGAAACATAGAAACATAGAAGTCTGACGGCAGAAAAAGACCTCCTGGTCCATCTAGTCTGCCCTTATACTATTTCCTGTATTTTATCTTAGGATGGATATACAGTATGTTTATCCCAGGCATGTTTAAATTCAGTTACTGTGGATTTACCAACCACGTCTGCTGGAAGTTTGTTCCAAGGATCTACTACTCTTTCAGTAAAATGATATTTTCTCATGTTGCTTTTGATCTTTCCCCCAACTAGCTTCAGATTGTGTCCCCTTGTCCTTGTGTTCACTTTCCTATTAAAAACACTTCCCTCCTGGACCTTATTTAACCCTTTAATATATTTAAATGTTTCGATCATGTCCCCCCTTTTCCTTCTGTCCTCCAGACTATACAGATTGAGTTCATTAAGTCTTTCCTGATACGTTTTATGCTTATGACCTTCCACCATTCTTGTAACCCGTCTTTGGACCCATTCAATTTTGTCAATATCTTTTTGTAGGTGAGGTCTCCAGAACTGAACACAGTATTCCAAATGTGGTCTCACCAGCGCTCTATATAAGGGGATCACAATCTCCCTCTTCCTGCTTGTTATACCTCTAGCTATGCAGCCAAGCATCCTACTTGCTTTCCCTACCGCCAGACCGCACTGCTCACCCATTTTGAGACTGTCAGAAATCACTACCCCTAAATCCTTTTCTTCTGAAGTATTTGCTAACACAAAACTGCCGATACAATACTCAGATTGAGGATTCCTTTTCCCCAAGTGCATTATTTTACATTTGGAAACATTAAACTGCAGTTTCCATTGCTTTGACCATTTATCTAGTAAAGCTAAATCATTTACCATATTACAGACGCCTCCAGGAATATCAACCCTATTGCACACTTTAGAGTCATCGGAAAATAGGCAAACCTTCCCTACCAAACCTTCCCCTATGTCACTCACAAACATATTAAAAAGAATAGGACCCAGAACAGACCCTTCTGGCACACCGCTTGTAACCTGACTCTGCTCAGAATATTCACCATTAACAATAACTCTCTGATGTCTACGCTTCAGCCAGCTGCAAATCCATTGAACTATCCAGGGATTAAGTCCAATCTTCACTAATTTATCTATCAGCTCTTTATGTGGAACCGTATCAAAGGCTTCATATGTCATATGTCATATGTCATCGCCAAACTTTCGTCTGCCTTTAATAAATATTTTTTAATAAACTTTAATAAATAGAAACATAGAAACATAGAAGTCTGACGGCAGAAAAAGACCTCATGGTCCATCTAGTCTGCCCTTATACTATTTTCTGTATTTTATCTTAGGATGGATATATGTTTATCCCAGGCATGTTTAAATTCAGTTACTGTGGATTTATCTACCACGTCTGCTGGAAGTTTGTTCCAAGGATCTACTACTCTTTCAGTAAAATAATATTTTCTCATGTTGCTTTTGATCTTTCCCCCAACTAACTTCAGATTGTGTCCCCTTGTTCTTGTGTTCACTTTCCAGTCAACGAAGCGGTGGAAGTGATGTGCCGGTGCCTGGAGGCTGTTGGGGCCTGGATGGGTGTCAACAGACTCAAACTCAACCTGGATAAGACGGAGTGGCTGTGGGTTTTGCCTCCCAAGGACAATTCCATCTGTCTGTCCATTACCCTGGGGGGGGAATTATTGACCCCCTCAGAGAGGGTCCGCAACTTGGGCGTCCTCCTCGATCCACAGCTCACATTAGAAAACCATCTCTCAGCTGTGGCGAGGGGGGCGTTTGCCCAGGTTCGCCTGGTGCACCAGTTGCGGCCCTATCTGGACCGGGACTCATTGCTCACAGTCAGTCATGCCCTCATCACCTCGAGGTTCGACTACTGTAATACTCTCTACATGGGGCTACCTTTGAAAAGTGTTCGGAAACTTCAGATCGTGCAGAATGCAGCTGCGAGAGCAATCATGGGCTTTCCCAAATATGCCCATGTTTCACCATCACTCCGCAGTCTGCATTGGCTGCCGATCAGTTTCCGGTCACAATTCAAAGTGTTGGTTATGACCTTTAAAGCCCTTCATGGCATCGGACCAGAATATCTCTGAGACCGCCTCCTGCCGCACGAATCCCAGCGACCGATTAGGTCCCACAGAGTGGGCCTTCTCCGGGTCCCGTCAACTAAACAATGTCGGTTGGCGGGTCCCAGGGGAAGAGCCTTCTCTGTGGCGGCGCCGGCTCTCTGGAACCAACCCCCCCCCCAGAGATTAGAACTGCCCCTACTCTTCCTGCCTTCCGAAAACTCCTTAAGACTCACCTTTGCCTTCAGGCATGGGGAAACTAAACATCTCCCCTGGGCATGTTAATTATACATGGTATGCTTGTGTGTGTGTTTGCTATTACATGGGGTTTTTCTTAAATCGTTAAATATTTTAATTAATTTGATTGTTGTGACTGTTTTTACTTGTTGTGAGCCGCCCCGAGTCTTCGGAGAGGGGCGGCATACAAGTCCAACTAATAAATAAATAAATAAATAGATAGATAGATAGATAAATAAATAAATAAATAAAAACGTTTCCTATTAAATTTGTCCCCCCAGCCTCAGTCTCGGCGTTGAACGTTACCGGAGCGAGAAAGAAAGTCAGGAAGAGGATTGAGAGGCGGGGCAGTTCGCTCGCTCCACAGCAGCCGCCATCTTCCGAGCCCCAGCTGATCGGGGCTCTCAGCTCTCAGCTCTCCGACAAAAACAAGGATCAGAAGCAATGTGAGAAAATATTATTTGACTGAAAGAGCAGTAGATGCTAGGAACAAACTTCCAGCAGCTGTGGTTGGTCAATGGACAGTCACTGAATTTAATCATTCCTGGGATAAACATAGATAAAATACAGGAAATAGTAGAAGGGTAGACTAGATGGACCATGAGGTCTTTTCTGCCGTCAGTCTTCTATGTTTCTAACTACTTTGGCAATGTGAGAAAATATTATTTTACTGAAAGAATAGTAGATGCTTGGAACACACTTCCAGCAGATGTGGTTGGTCAATCCACAGTCACTGAATTTAACCTTCGTGTTCTGTTCACTTTTACTATACACCTGTACTGTTTCAGGTCTATATGACCCGACCTATTAAAATGTTGATTTTAGCTACTGTAAATGGTTTATTTTAAATACCTATTTCATTATTAAACTGTATGTGAACATGGTTGATCATAAACAAATGAAAAATGAAATTAAAACTTTTTTTTCATAACATGGGCTGTTTGCAATTATGTTTACTTTATACATAGACTAGGCTGCAAGTTCCAAATTACATCCTTGTTTTTAGAATGGATTTTTTGCATCTGACTAGTTGTCTCGGTATCATGTACTTTTTCAGGTCAATATGACCCGACCTATCCTATATCAGATATTCTTGATATAGCGTACCTAGTGTTGTGTATACCCTCATTCAGCCTGAGAATTGCTCAGATTCCGAAGAGGAGAGTGATTTGGAATTGGCAGATTGGCCTGATTTACGGATAGCAAGGAAGGTTAGTGAAGAAGAGGAGGAGGAGGCAAGTTACGTAGAGATGCATTCAGGATCGAGTGAGGAGGACTGGAGGTGGGTTAACCCCTACTTCAGACGTGCTCAGAGAAGGTTAGAACAAGTTACAGGGAAGAGATATTAGAAGGTGAGGAACTAGTTAATCAGTTACCTCACATCCGGGTGCGAATGGAAGAAGAAGCTGATTCCGTTCAATCTTGTCATCCAAAGATGGAGGCGTCCTCGACAGGGAAGTAAGCAAACCATTGTGTGATTTATGACCTGCTTTTACGGCTCCTGGCTAGCACTGATTAGCCCATAAATTCTAGAATGACTTGTGGAATGTTTTGATGTTATTTATGAGATAATTAACTTAACTACTAAAGAGAGAAATTAGAAAGAAAAACTGCATGAGAGGCGATGTATAAATGGGGAAGAAGGAGAAATAAAGAAGATGATACGTTTTTTTACAAATACAGTGATCCCTCGTTTTTCTCAGGGGATGCATTGCAAGATCACCCGTGAAAAACAAATTTCCATGAAGTAGACGAAAGATAGTTTTTAATGTATTTAATGAGTATTTATTAATAATAATAATAATAATAATAATAATAATAATTTGGACTTTTAAAACCCACCCTTTGCATTAAACAGTCATTCTATAATGTTTCTCAGCTGGAACTACATGGGATATTCTACCAGTTTCTTTAATAAGTACAGCAGTACTGTAGAAGAATTCTATGAATTTTTAATAGATTTAAAAATTTTTAATGGATTTAATGGATTTAAGCCCCCTTTGAAAACCTGTGAAATAGCGAATCCGCGAAAGATGAACCGTGAATTAGCGAGGAATTACTGTATATGCCTTTAGCAATGATTTATTCCAATTATTATCTGAATTAGCCTGAAACCAGAACACCTAGTAGGACCAGGAGTAGTTTTTATAGTTTTATGTATGGTACATGTGTGTTGCATGGTTTTTAAATGATGAGTTTTTAAAATGGTTTTTAAAAAAAAATTAGATTTGTTTACATTGTCACAATGTTTTATTATTGTTGTGAGCCGCCCCGAGTCTTCGGAGAGGGGCGGCATAGAAATCTAATAAATTATTATTATTATTATTATTATTATTATTATTATTATTATTGTTATTGTTATTATTATTATGTCAATACAACAGAGCAAAGGAAATCACTATGCTGGATTTCATATTTCATCCCCAGTCGGGCGCTTCCCAAGCACCTAGGACTGTGTGATGTAGCGGCGAATTATGTTTACTGATCCCAGTAAAGCGGCCTTTTGCAATTGACAGGTGGAGTTTTTGTCAATTCCGATGGTTTTCAAATGTCCGCTGAGATCCTTTGGCACTGCGCCCAGCGTGCCAAAGACCACTGGGACCACTTTCAAGGGCTTATGCCAGAGTCGTTGCAGCTCGATTTTTAGATCTTCGTATTTCACTAATTTCTCTAGCTGCTTCTCCTCAATTCTGCTGTCTCCTGGGATTGCGATGTCGATGATCCATACTTTCTTTTTCTCCACGATCACAATGTCTGGTGTGTTATGCTTCAGAATTCGATCAGTCTGAAGTCGGAAGTCCCACAGTAGTTTTACTTGCTCATTTTCGACCACTTTTTCGGGCTTATGATCCCACCAGTTCTTTGCCACTGGTAAATGGTAGTTCCGGCACAAGTTCCAGTGGAACAACTACTACTACTACTTCTTCTTCTTCTTCTTCTTCTTCTTCTTCTTCTTCTTATTATTATTATTATTATTATTATTATTATTATTATTATTACTATTATTATATCATATTTTCAGTGGCCCATTTATCAGCATGGCTGGGCTGCAAGTTCCAAATTGCACCCTTGTTTTTAGAATGGATTCCTTGCAGCTGACTCCTCTCCCCTTTGGGTTGCAGGGCCTGAACGGAGGATCGTCCTGGTGGGCAGAACCTGCAATGGGAAAAGTGCAACGGGCAACACAATCCTGGGAAAGAATTGCTTTAAGTTTGGGAGGTCGTGGAGGTTGGTAACCAAATTATGCCAAAAAACGGAGGCCCAGCTGAAGGGCAGGAAGGTTGTGGTTGTTGACACGCCTGGCTTTTGTGATACCTATTTTTCCAACAAGGTTGTTGCTGAAGAAGTGAGCAGGTGCGTGGAGTTTTGCTCCCCGGGACCCCACGTCATTCTGCACGTGATGCATCCTTTATATTACATCCAGGAGGAGGAGCAGGTGGCTCAGATGCTCAAAGAGATATTTGGCCCTCAAGCCAAGAATTACACCATCTTCTTGTTCGCCCGCAAAGATCAGCTGGAAAGTGAGTCTCTTGAAAATACGATAACTTCCGGAGATGGGAACCTGAAGGGATATATCGCTGAATGCGGGAACCGGTACCTCGCTTTCAACAACAGGGCTACGTGGGAAGAACGGGAGGCCCAGGCGGTCGAACTGATGGCCATGATTGATGCCCTGGTTGAAAGGAACAGAGATGCTCCTTGTTACACCAAAGAGATGATGAACGTTGACAAAAGATAAGATTTCAAATTGTTCCCCTTTCCATCAGGGACCCAATAGTCTCTCTACCCCATTGCCTGAAACGAATGGCAACAAATGTGGAGAAGGAACAAAAAGATAACAATAGCCACAAACTATAAAGAAAACTCTTACAAGATGTACATGGGGTGGACAAAAAAATGAAAACACTTAACTTTTTGGCATCATAATATTTGAACATGTCCAACTCAATCAAAACTTGACATATTACGTGCAGTCGAGCAAAAACATAGCAATTTCAGTCTCTCTGTATCAAATTCCTATAATGTTCTTGCAGATTTAAATAGTAAGGATGTTGTAGGTACTAGCAAGGTCCCTCAGGCAGAGAATGAGGGGATGTTCAAAGGAGAAGTTGTTGTAAATGAGGTGCATA
Source organism: Erythrolamprus reginae (assembly GCF_031021105.1). NCBI lineage: Eukaryota > Metazoa > Chordata > Lepidosauria > Squamata > Dipsadidae > Erythrolamprus > Erythrolamprus reginae. The sequence goes on from NC_091952.1 coordinate 256,499,959, forward strand.
GTGTCACCAATCCATCAAGTGCAGTTAGTAGAAATAAAAAGAGGACACATTTTCTTGTGGGTGACTCGACTGTTAGAGGTGTTGATTTGGGACAGAATAAGGATATGGTGAAGCTGATGAGGTGTCTCCCAGGGTCCTCTGCCAGCAGAGACAGGAGGCGGATTACAAACATTGTCAAGGCTGTGAGTAAAGCTAATAATGTTGATGTGGTGGTGCATCTTGGCACAAATGATTTGTGCCAGAGAAATGTTAATGTAGTAAAAAGAGATTTTCAATGTCTAAGTGTGGAGCTGGGTAAAATAACTGATTCAGTGACTTTCTCAGAGGTGTTACCGGTTTGTGGTCAGGAGGATAAAACAACTTGTATCAGAGAGTTTAATGTGTGGTTAAGGCAGTGGTGTAAAGCTGAAGGTTTTGGCTATGTAAGTCATGATGTCAGTAGATGGTCTAATAGGGAGTTGTTTAAGAGGGATGGTTTGCATCCATCATACAGAGGTACCCAGGTGCTCGGTGAGGAATTCAGAACTTTTTTGGACAGGCATTTAAACTAGGTAAAGGGGACAGAGATGTAACTGATGTGGAGGATTTCTGTCCCCGACCAATGAGGATAAATCAGTTTCTTGTCTGTTTCATAAGTTTCAAAGCTTATGAAAAGGGATCTGTAAATAGAACAGATGTAGTTGTTGATGATAAGGGGCAAACTAATAATGAAAATAATGTTCTTCGGGTAATGTGCACGAATGCTCGAAGCTTCAGCAACAAGCTCTGTGAGTTAATGGCCATAATATCTAGAGATAATTTGGATCTGGTTGCCATAACTGAGACATGGTTTAAGGATTCTAATGAATGGGAAATATCCATACCAGGATATACACTGTATAGGAAGGATAGAATAGAGACAAGGGGAGGTGGAGTAGCCATTTATGTTAAAGAAAGTCTAAAAACAATACTAATTCAAAATACATGTAAAGATCTGGAGACCCTCTGGATTTGCATGCAAAATAAAGACGGTTCTGTCATTAGAATTGGGGTGATCTATAGGCTTCCAGGGCAATCTGAGGAATATGACAACAAGATGGTGGATGAGATTACCCTAATGGCAGTAAAGGGAAATATTGTGGTTATGGGTGATTTCAACATGCCTGATGTTGACTGGAATATCCCCAGTGCCCTTACATGCAAAAGTAAGAATATAGTAGAGGCCTTTACAGGAGCAGCTCTGGCACAGCTGGTTAAGACACCGACTAGAGGGGAGAATATTCTAGATTTAGTTTTTACGAATGGGAATTGGGTTTCAGAGGTCAAGGTGGGAGAAAATTTAGGTTGCAGTGACCATCTATGTTTGTGGTTTGATGTAAAAATTGGTTGTGAGCAATCCTATACTGCAACCAAAGTATTGGATTTCAGAAAAACAAATTTTAATGCAATGGGGGAATATTTAAATAATGAATTAAAGGGGAGGGATAAAATGGCAGGAGCGAGCACCCAGTGGACTGTATTAAAAAAGGCCATCTTAAAAGCCACAGGACTGTATGTAAGGCAAATAACTAAAGGTAAAAGGAAGAAGAAACCGCTATGGTTTAGCAATGATGTAAGGGCTACAGTCAATGAAAAAAAGGCTGCCTATAGGAGGTATAAAGAGTCTGGAAGTATAGCTGATAGAGAGGTGTATAAAATGAGACAGAAGGAGGCGAAACAGATAATACATGCTGCTAAAGCCTCAAAAGAGGAAGAAATTGCCAAATCTGTAAAGGAGGGGGATAAAACTTTCTTCAGATATATTAGTGATAGGAAGAAGAAAAACTGCAGCATCACAAAGCTTAGTACCGGGAATAATACATGCATTGATGGGAATAAGGAGATCGCTGACCATTTCAATAGCTACTTCTGTTCAGTTTTCTCAAAAGACACCTTACAAAATAATACTATAGAGGGATATAGCATTGCTTCCAGCTGTACGGATTCAGCTCCAGTGATCTTAGAAGCCGATGTCTTAGAAGAACTTGAACAATTAAAGATAAATAAGGCAATGGGTCCAGATGGCATCCACCCCAGAGTTCTTAAAGAACTCAGATCTGTCATTGCTACCGCCCTGACTGATTTGTTTAACCAATCCCTGTTAACAGGAGATGTTCCTGAGGATTGGAGAATGGCCAGTGTTGTGCCTATCCACAAGAAGGGCAGTAGAGAAGAAGCTAGTAACTATAGGCCAGTTAGCTTGACATCAGTTATAGTTAAAATGATGGAGACTCTACTCAAAAAGAGGATAAATCAGTACCTAAAAAACAATAACTTATTGGACCCAAATCAGCATGGCTTTACTGAAGGCAAATCATGTCAGACTAATCTCATTGATTTCTTTGACTATGTCACAAAGGTGTTGGATCAAGGTGGTGCCTTGGATATTGCCTATCTGGACTTCAGCAAAGCCTTTGATACGGTTCCACATAAAGAGCTGATAGATAAATTAGTGAAGATTGGACTTAATCCCTGGATAGTTCAGTGGATTTCAATCTGGCTGAAGCGTAGACATCAGAGAGTTATTGTTAATGGCGAGTATTCTGAGCAGAGTCAGGTTACAAGTGATGTGCCACAAGGGTCTGTTCTGGGTCCTATTCTTTTTAATATGTTTGTGAGTGACATAGGGGAAGGTTTGGTAGGGAAGGTTTGCCTATTTGCCGATGACTCTAAAGTGTGCAATAGGGTTGATATTCCTGGAAGGATCTGTAATATGGTAAATGATTTAGCTTTACTAGATAAATGGTCAAAGCAATGGAAACTGCAGTTTAATGTTTCCAAATGTAAAATAATGCACTTGGGGAAAAAGGAATCCTCAATCTGAGTATTGCATTGGCAGTTCTGTGTTAGCAAAAACTTCAGAAGAGAAGGATTTAGGGGTAGTGATTTCTGACAGTCTCAAAATGGGTGAGCAGTGTGGTCGGGCAGTAGGAAAAGCAAGTAGGATGCTTGGCTGCATAACTAGAAGTATAACAAGCAGGAAGAGGGAGATTGTGATCCCCTTATATAGAGCGCTGGTGAGACCACATTTGGAATACTGTGTTCAGTTCTGGAGACCTCACCTTCAAAAAGATATTGACAAAATTGAACGGGTCCAAAGACGGGCTACAAGAATGGTGGAAGGTCTTAAGCATAAAACGTATCAGGAAAGACTTAATGAACTCAATCTGTAAAGTCTGGAGGACAGAAGGAAAAGGGGGGACATGATCAAAACATTTAAATATGTTAAAGCGTTAAATAAGGTTCAGGAGGGAAGTGTTTTCAATAGGAAAGTGAACCCAAGAACAAGGGGACACAATCTGAAGTTAGTTGGGGGAAAGATAAAAAGCAACGTGAGGAAATATTATTTCACTGAAAGAGTAGTAGATCCTTGGAACAAACTTCCAGCAGACGTGGTTGGTAAATCCACAGGAACTGAATTGAAACATGCCTGGGATAAACATATATCCATCCTAAGATAAAACACAGGAAATAGGATAAGGGCAGACTAGATGGACCATGAGGTCTTTTTCTGCCGTCAGTCTTCTATGTTTCCATGTTTCTATATTTTAATGTTTTTAAAAAATTCTGTTATTTGATATGTTTTTTTAAACAGAAATTTAAGGAAGTTGGTTATAACCTTCTAGGAATGGCAGACCTCTCAGACTTTCAAAGACGCCAAATTGTTGGTGCTCGAAGGGCAGGCGCTGGTGTAACAGAAAGTGCCCAGATGTTTGGCGTTTCAAGAGGTCATGTCTCAAAAGTAATGACTGCATTTGAAAGAGAAGGGAAAACATCCTCAGCCAAGCACAGGTCTGGTCAAAAGTCGAAGTCGTCTGAGAGAGACCGGTCGGACTCTAAAGCGAATTGTTAGAGCGGATCGCCAGACCACAGCTCCTAAAATCACTGCAGAGCTCAATAGACAAGTACAGAACCCAGTTTCCACAAAAACTGTTCAAAGGGAGCTTCACAAATCTGGATTCTACGGAAGAGCTGCAAGGTGGTTCCATTTTTATGTCCACCCCCTGTATTTCAGGTGGCATATAATCCCCCACAAAATTAGCTAAAATAGACAAAGAGCGTTCACCCAGATGTTGGAGGTGCAACAAAGAATTTGGATCATATTACCACATGTGGTGGGGTTGTGACAAAGTTAAAAGATACTGGGGGAAAATCCAAACACAGTTAGAAGAAATATTAGAGAAAAAAATTGAAAAGAAACCTGAACTCTTTTTTTGTTAGGTATAAGTCTACGGAGTCTACGGAGAGGGGCGGCATACAAATCAAATCAAATCAAATCAAATCAATCAATAAATAAATAATAACTAACTAACTAACACATGAAAATTTGGGGGAAAATCAATAGTTTCTAACCCTCCACATAACGACAGCAGCAAGAATAGTGCTTGAACAACAGTGGAAAAAGAGACATTTGCCTATTGAGGAAGATATAATTGAAAAAAAATCACATTGTGTGCAGAAGTGGATAGTTTAACAAAAGAAATAAAAAATATACATGAGCAAGAGTACATTAACTGTTGTAGTAGGTTTTATCACTGGATGGAAAAAAGTTTAAAAAAATAAAAACAGAGAATTAATAAATATTAGATAATGTCAGAAAAGTGTTCGGAAACTTCAGATTGTGCAGAATGCAGCTGCGAGAGCAATCATGGACTTCCCCAGATATGCCCATGTCACACCAACACTCCACAGTCTGCATTGGTTGCCGATCAGTTTCTGGTCACAATTCAAAGTGTTGGTTATGACCTATAAAGCCCTTCATGGCATCGGACCAGAATATCTCCGGGACCGTCTTCTGCCGCACGAATCCCAGGTCCCACACAATTGGCCTTCTCCGGATCCCGTCGACTAAACAATGTCGTCTGGCGGGTCCCAGGGGAAGAGCCTTCTCTGTGGCGGCCCCGACTCTCTGGAAACAGCTCCCCCCGGAGATTAGAACTGCCCCCACCCTACTTGCCTTCCGTAAACTCCTTAAAACTCACCTCTGCCGTCAGGCATGGGGGAATTGAGGCATTCCCCCACCTCTCCCCCGGGCCTATGCAATTTATGTATGGTATGTCTGTGTGTATGTCTGGTTTAATAATGGGTTTTTTTAATTTTTAAAAATTTATTAGATTTGTTATGAATTGTTCTATTGTATGTTGTGAGCCGCCCCGAGTCTATGGAGAGGGGCGGCATACAAATCAAATCAAATCAAATCAAATCAAATCAATATATATATATATTTATATATGTTTTCGTAGATTTTCACGGGTACAGGTATGACGGTCTTGGTATATTCGGGTTTCTTCCCGTGTAGGATTTGGAAATTTCTGGCGCCGTTTCGACGAGGTCTCACTCGTCATCTTCAGGCTGGTGTTTCTGTCCTTCTTCTCAGGCGAACAGTGTTATATATACCAATATATATATATATACACCAAGACCGTCATATATATATATATATATATATATACACACACATACATACACACACAAGTCATATATATATATATATATACCGGTATATATATATATATATATATATATATATATATATATATATATATATATATATATATTTGTTTTCGTAAATTTTCACGGGTATATGTATGTAGATTGGTCTGAGTTCGGGTTTTGCCCTGTGTAATATTTTGCATGTTTATGCGATTTCACCGAAATTTCACCGAAACGTCGCATAAACATGCAAAATATTACACAGGGCAAAACCCGAACTCAGAACAATCTATATATATATATATATAATCGGTCACAAAAGGAAAACCAAAAGACATACCAGAATAAAATCTTTGCTAAAACTTGATGTGTATATATAAATATAATTTATGTAATAGTAAATAAGCACCATTAGATTTGTACTACAAGCACGTCACAAAAATGTCCAACTTTTATTTTAATGGTTTTTTTCCTTTTCTGTGAGTTTAATTGTATTTTGTGTGTTTAAATAAAGTTTACTTTTATAAAAAAAAAACCAAACAAACAAAAAATAAATAGTCTCTCTCACTGAGCCTCGGCTTCCAAGGTGGCAGCCCTGTCAAAGGCCACTCAAGCTCCCAAAGGCGATTTTGCTATTGCAACTATTATTACTTCTCAGCTTCCAACGAATTATGGGGCGGGGGAGGGAAGGGGAAGAGATAGAACTTAGTTTTCAGACATCAAGATGCCAGCCATGAGTATCTATACAGGGAGATTGTGATCCTGCTATATAGAGTGCTGGTGAGACCACATTTGAAATACTGTGTTCAATTCTGGAGACCTCACCTACAAAAAGATATTGACAAAATTGAACAGGTCCAAAGACGGGTTACAAGAATGGTGGAAGGTCTCAAGCATAAAACGTATCAGGAAAGACTTCATGAACTCAATCTGTATAGTCTGGAGGACAGAAGGAAAAGGGGGGACATGATTGAAACATTTAAATATGTTAAAGGGTTAAATAAGGTAAAGGAGGGAAGTGTTTTTAATAGGAAAGTGAACACAAGAACAAGGGGACACAATCTGAAGTTAGTTGGGGGAAAGATCAAAAGCAACATGAGAAAATATTATTTTACTGAAAGAGGAGTAGATCCTTGGAACAAACTTCCAGCAGACATTGTAGATAAATCCACAGTAACTGAATTTAAACATGCCTGGGATAAACATAGATCCATCCTAAGATAAAATACAGAAAATAGTATAAGGGCAGACTAGATGGACCATGAGGTCTTTTTCTGTCGTCAGACTTCTGTGTTTCTATGAGTAGTAGATCCTTGGAACAAACTTCAAGCAGACGTGGTAGATAAATCCACAGTAACTGAATGTAAACATGCCTGGGAAAAACAGATCCATCCTAAGATAAAATGAAGGAAATAGTATAAGGGCAGACTAGATGGACCATGAGGTCTTTTTCTGCCGTCCATCTTCTATGTTTCTAAAACAAAGACTCCAAAAGTTCTTGAAATTATGAAAATAAGCACCTTGTCTCCTTTACATTAGAATATTCGTAGCTCAGGTTTGAACGGTGGGGTGCTATCCAACTTGGCTGTGATCCTAGCTTGGCAATGAACCTAAAGACGGTTCATTACCAAGCTAGGTAACATCATCAGTGCTAGAAGTGAGTGGGGTGTGTGGAGAGGGGGAGGAGGATTGTGGGATCCTTCCTTGGTGCTTGGTTCATTACCCAACTAGGTAACATCATCTACTAGCAATGTATAGTGCAGCTACTATAGTTAATACTACATAGAAACATAGAAACATAGAAGTCTGACGGCAAGAAAAGACCTCAAGGTCCATCTAGTCTGTCTTTATACTATTTTCTGTATTTTATCTCAGGACGGATCTATGTTTATCCCAGGCATGTTTACATTCAGTTCCTGTGGATTTACCAACCACGTCTGCTGGAAGTTTGTTCCAAGGATCTACTACTCTTTCAGTAAAATAATATTTTCTCATGTTGCTTTTGATCTTTCCCCCAACTAACTTCAGATTGTGTCCCCTTGTTCTTGTGTTCACTTTCCTATTAAAAACACTTCCCTCCTGGACCTTATTTAACCCTTTAACATATTTAAATGTTTCGATCATGTCCCCCCTTTCCCTTCTGTCCTCCAGACTCTACAGATGGAGTCCATGAAGTCTTTCCTGATACGTTTTATGCTTAAGACCTTCCACCATTCTTGTAGCCCGTCTTTGGACCCGTTCAATTTTGTCAATATCTTTTTGTAGGTGAGGTCTCCAGAACTGAACACAGTATTCCAAATGTGGTCTCGCCAGCACTCTATATACACTCTAGTGTAGTGTGCATACTGTGGCTATATTAGGTCCCACAGAGTCGGACTTCTCCAGGTCCCATCGGCCAGACAACGTTGACTGGCGGGGCCTAGGGGAAGGGCCTTCTCTGTGGCAGCCCCTAGCCCTCGGAAACAGTATAGGGGCAGACTAGATAGACCATGAGGTCTTTTTCTGCTGCCAATCTTCTATGTTTCTATGTATTCCACAGGTAAATATTTGCTGGAGCAATAAGGCAATGTTCTAAATATTTTAAATAGGATAGAACAGAATATTAGAAACTAGGATAGCTGGTTTGGCGATGGTGTATTCCTACATCAAATTTTGAAATACTTTTGTTGCTTCTCTATTGGAAAACATTTGAAAAATGTTGGATAATAAAAGTATTTGGGGGTGGGGGGATGTCTAAGTTCCCTTATTAATTCAACCCTTTTGTTTTTGAATCCAAGGTGAATTTTCAGCAAACCAACCAACACCAGATAACTTGTAGATCAATGATTTGCCCACTTTGGTAACTCACACGTTTTGTGGACTTCAACTCCCAGAATTTCACAGCCAGTTACGCAAACTGGGGGAATTCTGGGAGTTAAAATCCAAACACTTTCAAGTTGCCAAGGTCAGAAAAAATTATATAGGTAACTTTCCTTTCAAGGATGTTGTCACAAGACGCATAAAACCCAGGTGGGGTTTTGATTGGCAGCTGTCACGTTGTCTTTTATGACCATCTCCTGTGGTTTCCGTGCCCCTTTTCAACGGGCTGCCTTACCTGCCCAGGTGATGAATCTCTGGAGGTGCTGCAATCGCCCCTCCACCTTGGTCTGCATCTGCTCCATGGTTCGAAGGACCAGCCCAAAAGTCTCGTTCATCTTCCTCAGTTTCCCCAGTAACTCGTCATGGTACAAAGTGGTTTGCTTCTGATAGGCCAGGAACAAGTCCACATTGGTATCTGGAAGAAGAGAAGAGAAGGGTTCTTCTTAATCTGTTTTAACTGTCTGGTTGTTGATTTTAGACTGTTTTGTACTGTTTTTAGCTGGCTTTAGGTTATATTTTATCTGTGTTTGGCTGTGAGCCGCCCAGAGTTATTTGGAAGTGGGGAAGACTATTAGAATAGAATAGAATAGAATAGAATAGAATAGAATAGAATAGAAAATAGAATAGAACAGAAAATAGAATAGAAAATAGAACAGAATAGAATAGAACATAGAATAGAATAGTAGAATAGAATAGAACATAGAATAGAATAGAAAGTAGAATAGAATAGAATAGAAAATGGAACAGAAAATAAAATAGAATAGAAAATAGAATAAAATAGAACAGAATAGAAAATAGAATAGAATAGAAAATAGAATAGAATAGAAAATAGAATAGAATAGAAAATAGAATAGAATAGAACAGAATATAAAATAGAATAGAATAGAAAATAGAATAGAGTAGAATAGAAAATAGAATAGAAAAGAATATAGAATAGAATAGAAAATAGAATAGAATAGAAAATAGAATAGAACAGAACATAGAATAGAACAGAATAGAAAATAGAATAGAATAGAAAATAGAATAGAATAGAAAAGAAAAGAAAATAGAATAGAAAATACAATAGAAAATAGAATAGAATAGAAAATAGAATAGAATAGAATAGAATAGAAAATAGAATAGAGTAGAATAGAAAATAGAATAGAGTAGAATAGAAAATAGAATATAAAATAGAATAGAATAGAAAATAGAATAGAATAGAAAATAGAATAGAACAGAACATAGAATAGAACAGAATAGAAAATAGAATAGAATAGAAAATAGAATAGAATAGAAAAGAAAAGAAAATAGAATAGAAAATACAATAGAAAATAGAATAGAATAGAAAATAGAATAGAATAGAATAGAAAATAGAATAGAGTAGAATAGAAAATAGAATAGAGTAGAATAGAAAATAGAATATAAAATAGAATAGAATAGAAAATAGAATAGAGTAGAATAGAATATAGAATAGAATAGAATATAAAATAGAATAGAATAGAATAGAATAGAAAATAGAATAGAGTAGAACAGAACAGAATAGAATTCTTTACTGGCCAAGTGTGATTGGACACACAAGGAATTTGTCTTGGGTACAGATGCTCTCAGTGGACATAAAAGAAAATATACATTTGTCAAGAATTGTGACGTCTGACACTTAATGATTGTCATAAGCAATCAGGAAACAATCAATTTATTTATTTATTTTTATTTATTTTATTATTTAGATTTGTATGCCGCCCCTCTCCGAAGACTCGGGGCGGCTAATAATACTAATAATACTAATACTAGTAATAATCTAATCAATACTAATAATAATCTAATCAATACTAATAATAATCTAATAAAAAGCCCACAAACCTATTTTGGAGTACACTTCTTGAGCCCGTCTTTGGACTTGATCCAAGTCCTTCAGGATGGCCTGATGTCCCTCTTGAAGCTCCACATCCTGCTGGTTCAGATGACCGCTGACATTTTCTGCGAGGAGAGAAAAGAGAGGCAGCGTTGTTCCAAATGGTCAGCGGCAACAGGTCACATTCTGGCTAAAAGAAGACACAAGGTCCAGTTGTCCAAGATAAGTACACTAAAAAAGCAGAGACGCTTGTTGAAAACTGAAACGAGCAATGTTTAAATGCGCAGAAGGATGTCAATCTGCCAACAAAAATGGGCTACAAGAATGGTGGAAGGTCTGAAGCATAAAACCTATCAGGAAAGACTTCATGAAGTTCGGAAACTTTAGATCGTGCAGAATGCGGCCACAAGAGCAATCATGGTCTTTCCCAGATATGCCCATGTCTCATCAACACTCCGCGGCTTGCACTGGCTGCCGATCAGTTTCCAGTCACAATTCAGTGTTGGTTATGACCTATAAAGCCCTACATGGCATTGGACCAGAATACCTCTGGAACCGCCTTCTGCCGCACAAATCCCAACCACCGATTATGTCCCAGAGTTGGCCTTCTCCAGGTCCCATCGACAAAACAATGTCCCAGGGAAAGAGCCTTCTCTGTGGTGGCCCCGGCCCTCTGGAATCAACTCTCCCCAGAGATTAGGACTGCCCCCACCGTATTTGCCTTCCGCAAACTCCTGAAAACACATCTATGTCGCCAGGCATGGGAAAATTGACATACCCCTAGCTGCTATGATTTATGTATGGTTGTCTGGACTATATGATTGATTTTTATAAGGAGTTTTTAAAATTGTTTTTTAATATTGGATTTGTAGATATATTGCTTGTTGTGAGTCAGTCCGAGTCCTCGGAGAGGGGCGGCATACAAATCTAATAAATTATTATTATTATTATTATTATTATTATTATTATTATTATTATTATTATTATTATGAACTAAATCTGTATAGTCTGGAGGTCAGAAGGGAAAGGGGGGACATGATTGAAACATTTAAATAGGTTCAAGGGTTCAATAAGGTTCAGGAGGGAAGTGTTTTTAATAGAAAAGTGAACCCAAGAACAAGGGGGCACAATCTGAAGTTAGTTGGGGGAAAGATCAGAAGCAACGTGAGAAAATATTATTTTACTGAAAGAGTAGTAGATGCTTGAAACAAACTTCCAGCAGACGTGTTTGGTAAATCCACAGGAACTGAATGTAAACATGCCTGGGAGGAAGGTTTAGAGGTGCCCGGGGCGGATACTCGCTGCTCGATCTGTCTCTCACCCATCCTGCGTGTGATGCCCTCCAGCAGCTCGGCCACCTGTTGCTGCCCGCTGGCGATCAGGGCCTTCTCCTGCACCAGGTGCTCCAGGTTGCTGGAGAGGGAATCCTCCATCTCCGCCTGGCCGCCTCGCAGCATCTCCTGCCGGGTGAGCAGATCCTCCTGGGCGCTAACTACGCGTTGCAGGGACTCCGAGGTGAGCAGCTTCAACTCCTCCTGGCTCCTCTGTCGTGGGAGGTGGTAAAAAAAAACCCACACAAATGTTGGAAAAATAAAAAAAAATAAGGATAAGAAAGAGGCGTGCGATTTTAAAAAATAGAGGAAATTAAACATTTAGAACTCAAATTGCAAAGATGATAAAACACAAAAACTGTTAATGGAAACCAGACGTAGAATCAATTTAATAGAGAAACACAGTGATGGGTTGCCAAAAGTTTTACTGCCATGCTGTGGGCGTGGCTGATTTTGTGGGTGTGGCTTGATGGTCATGTAACCAGATGGGAGTGGCTTGACATTCATGTGACCAGGGTCGTGGCTTAAAGGTCATGTGATTGGGTGGGAGTGCATTACCAACCAAGATAAGTTTTCAAAGAGGCGCTTGGACTTCTTTTCAGCTGATGAAGTCCCCTTCTTTGATTAGCCACAAAAAGGATAAATGATAGACAGCATTATTCGTTGAGGAGCACAATCACATTTTAAGATTTTGTACTGAACCCACAAGGTTCAGTATGATAATAGATTAGGCAAGTAGCTCAATTTTCTTGAATTGCTATAAATGTTTGTTGGGTGGAATTACTACAAAAGGTTAGTTGGGGGAAAGACCAGAAGCAATGTGAGAAAATATGATTTGACTGAAAGAGTAGTAGATCCTTGGAACAAACTTCCAGCAGACGTGGTTAGTAAATCCACAGGAACTGAATTTAAACATGCCTGGGATAAACATATATCCATCCTAAGGTAAAATACATGAAAAAATATAAGGGCAGACTAGATGGACCATGAGGTCTTTTTCTGCCGTCAATCTTCTATGTTTCTATGTTTTAAGTTCAGGTCTAGATAATGATTAAAATGATTAAAGCATTTATGGGTAAAAACATACCATTTAATTATTTCCTATTTTAAAAGTAATTAAGGATCGTACTAAGGTACTAGAGAAGGAAGGACAATAAAAAAAATATTAAGTATTCTCCCACAGCCCCCCCCCGCCCCCCTGGGAGCTACAACCCATTACTGAAGTAACAGGAATACATGAGAGATATCCAACCAGCCAAACAAACATTTTTCCAATTAGCAAACAAACCCAGCAGATGGTCGGCCCATAAAATCAAAAAAGGAAAAAAAGCAACAAAATAATACAGTATACCAATTACGACATGAAACAGGAAAATTGCAGCACACAGAAGCTAAAATGCAAGCGATGATATTAGATTACGATAAAGAATTGTACAAACAACAACCAATTGAGAAAGAAAAAATTACAAATTATTTGAATGAAATAAATACATTTCAGATTGACGAATTGGACAAAGAGATGTTAAATAAAGATTTTATGTTGTTCATAAAACCATACATCATAATAGACTCCCTGTCAGTGACTATTTCACCTTTAACGACAACAACACAAGAGCACGTGATAGATATAAACTGAATGTAAATCGCTCCAAACTTGACTGCAGAAAATACGATTTCAGCAATAGAGGGGTCACCGCCTGGAACTCATGACCTGACTCTGTGGTTGCTTCCCCCAACCCCAAAATCTTCAACCTTACATTATCTACAATTGACCTCTCCCCTTTTCTAAGAGGTCTGTAAGGGGCGTGCATAAGTGCACTTTTGTGCCTAATGTCCCTGTCCTACTGTCTTATTATCCTTTCTATTACTACGTTCTACTTATGTTATGTTAATATGTACTATAATACTTGACAAATAAATAAATAACACTACAGAAAGTCCGAAGAGCTTAATTAAAAAGAAAAACAGAACAATATATCTTATATCATATATATTCTCTCCCTCCCATCTACTTCTCTTCTTTTTTACTTTCTATCTTTATATATATTATTTAATGTCTATTCTCTTCCATATGTATTGTATATTGGACAAAGAATAAATAAATAAAATAAATAAAGTGCCTTCCGACCCCTGTCCTATTGTCTCTCCTATATCCCATATATCTTCTCTTCTATCCCTATATATTTCTTCTATTCTCTCATTGATTATTTTATCCTATACTCTTTTCTATTCTTTCTCTAATTCTATTTCCTTGAAGGTGTCCTCTATTACTTTCATTGTGTATTATTGTGTATTGGACAAAATAAATAAACAATAAACAAAAAATAAACAAAAAATCACCAGGTCCAGATGGACTGCCGGGAGTGGTACCTCTACTTAAGAACTTAATTTGTTCTGTGACCAGGTTCTTAAGTAGAAAAGTTCTTAAGTAGAAGCCATTTTTCCCATAGGAATCAATGTAACAGCAAATAATGATTGCAAACCCATTAGGAAAGAAATAAAAGCTCGGAATTTGGGTGGGAGGAGGAAGAGGAGGAGGAGGACAGTTGCTGTCCAGAACGAAGGGAGCGTTTCTTTTTTCTGGCTGCTGGCAGAGGTTTATTCCCTCTCCAAGTGCCCAGGGAAAGGAAAATGCTTCGTTCGCTCTGGCCTGCCAAAGCCTCCTTAAGCGCCATCGAAAGACTCCTCTGGCAGCCCAGATGGCCGGGATTAAAGGGAGAATGGCAGGAAACTGGCCAGGCCTTCGTGGCGTTCTCAAATTTCCTGGGAAATTTTTCCAGGCTTGTGTTGTTGTTGTTTTTAAATATATTTTTATTGGTTTTGCACATTGAAATTAACATAAAACAAACATAAAACTGTGCATGTGCCCATCACCCGACTGACAATCCCACCACCACCAGCACCAATTGCGGGGGGTTCAAATATTTACTAATTTATATTATTTTATTTCCTTAGCTCTACTTTGCATTTGTTTACTATTGAAAGAGTGATGGGAGTTTATTTTTCACATTTTCGTCACAATCGGGCTTGTGTTCTTAAGTAGAAAATGGTTCTTAGGTAGAGGCAAAAAAATCTTGAACATCTGGTTCTTATCTAGAAAAGTTCTTAAGTAGAGGTACCACTGTACAGTGTTCCCTCGATTTCCGCTGGGTATGCGTTCCGAGAACGCCCGCGAAAGTCGAATTTCTGTGAAGTAGAGATGCGGAAATACACCATTTTTGGCTATGGACAGTATCAAAAGCCTTCTCTTAACACTTTAAACCCCTAAATTACCATTTCCCATTCCCTTAACAACCATTTACTCACCATTATTACTGGTACTCACCATTGAATAAGACACTTAGTGATCCTGATATTTATAAACATAATTATTTATTAACAATAATCATTTTTGTTGTTATTTATTTGCAAAAATTATTAGTTTGGCGATGACGTATGATGTCATCAGGCGGGAAAAACCATGGTATAGAAAAAACAACCGTGAAGTATTTTTTAATTAATATTTTTTGAAAAACCGTGGTATAGGCTATTCGCGAAGTTCGAACCCGCGAAAATCAAGGGAACACTGTATTCCAAAATATTCTGCTAGAACTTTCCTCATTCATCCCAGTGTGTGCAAACTCAAACACAACCCAAACTGCAGACCAAAACAGAGGAAGACACAACAGCGGATCCACTCAAACCTTGAGCGTTTTCATTGCCTCCAACTGGCCGACTGCGGTGGAGACCAGGGCGTTCACCGTATGCTCCGCTCGACGCTTGAACTGCATCTGGCGGGTGGCGTAGCAGACGGCCCGGGCTCGGTTGCTGACGATGTGATAAGCGTTCCAGGTATCCGGATCCATCCCGGCTGTGCACTCCGCCAGGGCCTTTTGCAAAAGGAAAGGAACAGAGGCAAGAGATGCGTTGGAAAATCCAGCATTGCGGGAAGGTTTTTTTTCACCACTTTTTAAATTTTTGTTTTATTTATTTTATTTCATGTACAGTATTTATTTATTAAAAAATAATAAATACATAATAAATAAGCCAGTCATGATCGAACTGCTGACAGTCTGCAGAATTAGCCTGTAGTATGGCATTCAGATCATTGTAGCTCGACGGCTAAAAAGGATATTGAGACTCTAGAAAGAGTGCAGAGAAGAGCAATGAAGATGAACAGGGGATTAGAGGCTAAAACATATGAATAACGGTTGCAGGAACTGGGCATGGCTGGTTTGATGGAAAGAAGGACCAGGGGAGACATGATAGCAGCCTTCCAGTATCTCAGGGGTTGCCACAAAGAAGAGGGAGTCAACCTATTCTCCAAAGCACCTGAGGGTAAAATAAGAAGCAATGGGTGGAAACTAATCAAGGAGAGAAACAACTTAGAACTAAGGAGAAAATTCCTGACAGTGAGAACAATTAATCTGTGGAACAGCCTGCCTCCAGAAGTTGTGAAAGCTCCAACAATGGAAGTTTTTAAGATGATGTTGGATAACCATCTGTCTGAAGGTTCTCCTGTCTAAGCAGGGGGTTGGACTAGAAGACCTCCAAGGTCCCTTCCAACTTTATTTTCATTAATGAAAATAAAGTGAAAAAAACTGATGGGACAAGGTTAGAGGTTTTATGGTTAGTAGAATTCGAGAATAAACAATAAGCTGGAATCACTCTATAATTTCTAAACCTGTTAATGTTCATTATTATTATTATTATTATTAATTATATTTGTATGCCGCCCCTCTCCGTAGACTCGGGGCAGTTCTTGCTTTAAAATAATATAAATCAGTGCACCCTCATTTCGGTGGAGGGATTCGAATGAATGATGTTGGGTGGTGGGAATACGTCTTTTGTGTAGTGTGCATCTGTTGTTATTATTAAAAACTAATACAATTTATTATTTTTTAAAAAACAAGGTCCCTTCCAATTCTATTATTCTGTTCTATTCTGTTCTGTTCTTCAAACATACTGGCACGGGAATTAAAACAAGGATTTCAACCTGAAGTGCAACCGGTGCTGGAGTAACCTTCCTGCCCCTGGCCAAGGTATCTGGGAAGATGCCCAGGTGTGCCTACGTACCATGTCCTCGGTGCACAGGTAAGTCTTCCGACCTTCGGCTCTGGCCTGGCAGTTGAAAAGTGCCACGCCCAGCTTGGCCAGTTCCTCTTCCGCGAGATCACTGCACGTCGAGCGTAGCTGGGAAATGACCTGGATCAGGAAAGGACGAGAAAAAATCCCCCCCCCCCAACCATCAATTCATGAGTGAATTGGCCAACGGGATAGGGGAACGGACGCAAAGGGGGAATGGGACAGGTGGTCCTCGAGTTACAAACATCGCCCCCTCCCCAATTGACTTGGCTTGTCAGAAGGTCGCCAAAGGAGATCACATGACTTGGGGGTTATAAATATGAGCCATTCGCCCAGGGTCTGAATTTTAATCACGTGTTCATAGGGTTGGCATCTAGAGTGTGAGAACCAGTCTTAAGTCATGAATGATAGAAAAGGGGAAGGGATGGAGGAGAGCAGAGCAGAGAAGGACAGGAGAAAGGGAACAGAAGGGAATTGGAATGGGAATGGAATACGATAATTAATAAATAATAAATAATAAGTAAAAGTAATAAGTAAAAGTAATAAATAAATAATAAGTAATAAGCAATAAGTAATAAATAATAAGTAATAAATAGTAAGTAATAAGTAAAAGTAATAATAAGTAAAAGTAATAAATAAATAATAAATAATAAATAATAAATAATAAACAATAAACAATAAATAATCTCATTAGTGGCTCAAGGTTGACTCAGCCTTCCATCCTTCCGAGGGGGGTCAAATGAGGACCCAGATTGTTGGGGGCAATAGGCTGCCTCTGTTAAAAAGTGCTACTGCTAACATGTTGTAAGCCGCCCTGACTCTAAGGAGAAGGGCGGCATAAAAAAAATATTGAATAAACAGATAGATAGATAGATAGATAGATAGATAGATAGATAGATAGATAGATAGATAAAAGAATGAAGAATAGAATAGAACAAAATAGAATAGAATGTGGAATAGAACATGGAAAGGAATAGAATGAAGAATAGACTGAAGAGTAGAAGAGATATAGAATAAAAGACATCTGGAATACAAAATAGAATTTAGAATAGAAAATTGAATTGAAAATAAAATAGAATGAAGAATAGACTAGGATGAATAATAGAAGAGATATAGAATGCGGAATGGAATTTAGAATAGAATGAAGAATAGAAGAGATGCAGAATATAATAGAATATAGAATAGAATAGAAAGAATAAGAGGGCGGGGAAAACATTTACTGACCCCTCGCATCCTGGACACAAACTGTTTCAACTCCTATCCTCAAAACGGCGCTACAGAGCCCTGCACACCAAGACAACTAGACACAAGAAGAGTTTTTCCCCAAACGCCATCACTCTGCTAAAGAAATAATTCCCTCAACACTGTCAGACTTTCTACTACATCTGCACTTCTATTTCTAGTAGTTTTTCTCATTATTCCAATCATCCTTTTCCTCCCACTTAGGACTGTGTGACTGTAACTTGTGGCTTGTATCCTAAGATTTTTATTAATATTGATGGTTTCTTCATTGCTTATTTGACCCCTATGACAATCATTAAGTGTTGTACCAGATGATTCTTGACAAATGTCTCATTTTATGTACCCTGAGAGCCTCTGCACCAAAGACAAATTCCTTGTCTGTCCAATCACGCTTGGCCAATAAAATTCTATTCTGCTCTATTCTATTCTAAAATGAAGAATAGAATGAAGAGTAGAAGAGATACAGAATAGAAGAGATAATTTTGGCACCACGAGACTTTGGGGAGGGCTGCTAAGCACCCAACGGGACTGGGGGAGGTTGCTGGTGCATGCGCGAGGCACGACGGGATCGCAAGGGTTGTCCACGCCTGCTTTTTTGGCAGCCCAGGAAGGAAAGATTCACCATCTCTGTCCCCTATACATTTTCAGACAGGTGGTTGTTTTTAATGGGCCGTTGTAGTATTCGGTCATTAAACAAACCGTTGTAAGTCGAGGACTACCTGTAAACACACACAGACACACACACACAGTCTACAATGCGCCAGAGACCTTGTGATGGCAGGAATCCAGCAGGGACAGATCCACCGCCTGGATTTCGGCCATGAACCTCTTGTCCACTGTCTCCATCTCGAAAGGCACATTTGCAAGGCCGGCTGGGTCCAGGACAGCGGCTGATGGCTCAGGATTGGGGGCAGGAGTTGGGGAGGCCTTTGGGGAGAACCAGCCGAAAAACCCAGCGGAGGGGCCGATGACCATAAGCAGGAGAGAGGAAGCCAGGGCCCAGCTGTGAAGCGGCAGCATCTTCCCACGGCGCCTGCAGTCAAAAACAAGCAAAAAAACCAGTTTGCTTTTATAAAAGAATATTTGTAGCTCAGGGTTGAATGTTGCTCATTGCGTGACTGGGAAAGGAGGAGGAGGAGAATGAGAAGGAAGAGGAGGAAGGAGAGGAGGAAGAGGAGGAAGGAGAGGAGGAAGAGGAGGAAGAGAAGGAGGAGGAAGAGGAAGGGGGGAGGAGGAGGAGGAAGAGGAGAAGGAGGGAGAGAAGGAAAAGGAGGAGGAAGAGGAAGGGGGAGGAGGAGGAGGAAGAGGAGGAGGAAGAGGAGGAGGAAGAGGAGGAGGAAGGAAGAGGAGGCACCACTGCATTGATTGACATTTGTTTTATTTATTTATTTATTTATTCTTTGTCCAATATACAATACATATGGAAGAAAATAGACATTAAGTAATATATATAAAGATAGTAAGTAAAAAAGAAGAGAAGTATATGAGAGGGAGAAAATATATATGATAAGTGAGACAATTGGACAGGGGACGAAAGGCACACCAGTGCACTTATGTACGCCCCTTACTGGCCTCTTAGGAACCTGGAGAGGTCAATCGTGGATGGTCTAAGGGAAAAATGTTGGGGGTTAGGGGTTGACACTATTGAGTCCGGTAATGAGTTCCACGCTTCGACAACTCGATTGTTAAAGTCATGTTTTTTACAGTCAAGTTTGGAGCAGTTAATATTAAGTTTGAATCTGTTGCGTGCTCTTGTGTTGTTGCGGTTGAAGCTGAAATAGTCATTGACCGGAAGGACGTTGCAGCATATGAACTTGTGGGCAATACTCAAATCGTGTTTTAGGCGCCGCAGTTCTAAGCTTTCTAGGCCCAGGATTGTTAGTCTATTTTCGTAGGGTATTGTTTCGAGTGGAGGAGTGAAGGGCTCTTCTGGTGAAATATCTTTGGACGTTTTCTAGAGTGTTGATGTCCGAGATGTGGTGTGGGTGCTCTCTCAAGTCAGGTGATAAGCCCAGATTAATCTCCTGTCATTCTACAGTTGAGAAAAGCCTCGCCTTCAATCTCAAAACGGTCAAGAAATTCTCGAGCGGCACCGATTTTGTCCACTTCA
This sequence comes from Erythrolamprus reginae, assembly GCF_031021105.1. NCBI lineage: Eukaryota > Metazoa > Chordata > Lepidosauria > Squamata > Dipsadidae > Erythrolamprus > Erythrolamprus reginae. Next base: position 256,519,847 of record NC_091952.1, read on the forward strand.
GTCAGCATCTTGGGAACTCATTGCAGCAGTGTTTCTGCCCTTAGCATTCAGGCTTGGATAGAAATATATCATGATGGACGTTTTGATAATATGGTATATGTATGGATGTTTATGTAAGCTTCGTGAAAAAAATAAAATAAAAATAAAACAGTAACATATTCCAAACTTTGACAACTCCATTATAAAAATTTTACTTCATTTTGTACTGCACATTTTCCATAAGCCAGCTTTAAGAACTTCTGATAATAAGCAGTATAATAATTATAATAAATAATTGTTGTAAGCTGAGTCCTTCGGGATTGGGCAGCATAGAAGTCGAATAAATAATAAAAAAATAATAACTATTATTGCAGGTTTTTAAAATTTATTTATTTATTAATCAGATTTGTATGCCGCCCCTCTCCGCAGACTCGGGGCAGCTCACAGCAATAATAATACAATGTAAACAAATCCAATATTTAAGTTTAAGTTAATTTAAAACCCCAATTTAAAAACCAATCATACATACTAACATACCATGCATAAATTTTATAAGCCTAGGGGGAGGGAAAGTCTCAATTCCCCCATGCCTGATGACAGAGGTGGGTTTTAAGGAGCTTACGAAAGGCAAGGAGGATGGGGGCAACTCTGATATCTGGGGGGGTTAAGAATAACCCACAACTTCATGGGTTAAACTTTATGCTTCCTTTGCAGGCGAGTCTATTGCTTATTCCAAACAGCAAAAACCAAAAAGATTCTCAAGTCACCTAAAGGTGCTTTTTGAAGACCAAGGAAGACATGCATGTTTGTTTGTTTATTTATTTTGTCCAATACACAATAATACACAATGAATGTTATAGAGGATATAGAGATACAGGAGAGACTATAGGACAGGGGACGGAAGGCACTCTAGTGCGCTTATGTATGTCCCTTACTGACTTCTTAGGAATCTGGAGGTCAAAAGTTTTTTTTTTTTAAACTGTTTTAATTGTAGTAGAAGAGTAGTAGATGCTTGGAACAAACTTCCAGCAGACATGGTTGGTAAATCCACAGTAACGGAATTTAAACATCTATAAATATATATCCATCCTAAGATAAAATACAGGAAATGGTATAAGGGCAGACTAGATGGACCAGGTCTTTTTCTGCCGTCAATCTTCTATGTTTCTATGTTAATTACTAGTTTTAAATTGTTTTGCACTGTTTTTAGTGGGGTTTTATATCGCATTTTATGTGCATTTGGTTGTAAACCGCCCAGAGTCCTCTGGGAGTAGGGCAGCATTAAAAAAGAAAAGGGAAAAAAGAAAAGAAAAAAGGAAAGGAAGGAAGGAAGGAAGGAAGGGGAAAGAATAAATTTAATTACTTTAATTTTAATTTATTTGACTTCTATGCCGCCCAAACCCATAGGACTAAGGGTGGTTTACAACAGTAAAAAACAATACAATAGTACAGTAATATAAAAAGGAAGTCGAAAAACAATAGTAAATAAGACCCCATAACCCTAATTGTCAGAAAATCCAGTTGCCTCTTTTTAAAAAAAAGAACCTTTGGGTGAAAAAAAACTGTAAAAGAAGCTGAGTTCTCGGCGACTTCCCAAGTCCCATTTTCCCGAAACTTTGCTTTGCAAACTGCCATTCCCTTTTCCCTATGAATGTTTTTTTTTAACCCCAGAGATCTCATCGTGGTCCCCCATCCATAGACCAGCATAACTCGGTTTGGCAAAATGACCCAAAAGTTGGGTAAGGGACAAAGAGAAGAAGAAGGGAGGGGAAAAAAATCACCCTTCGGAGCCCGGGATGGAGTGGAAGGCAAGCGGGCCCGAGCCAGGCGATCGACCCCGAACCTTACCGATCGAATTCACCCTCAGACGGAGCTGGCCCGGAGCCGCGCGGCTGCTTTTTAAATGTCCGGCTGCGTGACATCACGGGAGCCCGGCCAATCGCTGCCGTGCTCCGCCGGAAAGGGGCGTGGTGCATACGCACCTTCCCTCCCGCGTTGCGATGCCCGAGCAGAAACAAGGTGGGGCTTGGCCGTGTGACGTCCGGCGGGGGGCGTGTCGGGGGCGAAACCAAAAGGCTAGTGCGGACGGAGGGGGGGAAAGAGCCGGGCAGAAGAGTCATGGAGCCGCGGCGGGAGCTTCGCGTAGGGTTCATCGGGGCCGGGCGAATGGCCAGCGCCGTGGCCCGGGCGATGCTGCTGGCAGGTAAGGAAGGGCCTCGAGGGACGCGGGCTGCACCTGGGCACGCCGAGTGCTTCCCCCGCCCCCAGTTGGAAGAGTCACTTATTTAGAGGGGGCCCTAAGACCTGTCTGTTACTTAGAGGGGTCCCTAAGTGGGGGGGGGTCTCTATTTAGGGAGGGTCTCTAAGCGGGGGTCCCCTATTTAGAGGAGTACCTTATTTAAAAGGGTCCCTAAGAAGAGCCCTTTACTTAGAGGAGACCCTAAGTCGCGTCTCTTACTTAGAGGGGCTCCTAAGATGCATCTCTTAGTTAGACCTGTTTCTTACTTAAAGGGGACTCTAAGATGTGTCTCTTACTTAAAGGACCCCTAAGACGTCTCTATTATTAGAGGGGACCCTAAGATGTGTCTCTTACTTAGAGGGAGCCCTAAGACCTGTTTCTTACTTAAAGGGGACCCTAAGATTTGTTTCTTACTTACAGGGGACCCTAAGACATGTCTCTTACTTAGAGGGGAACCTAAGACCTGTTTCTTACTTACAAAGGGACCCTAAGATGGATCCCTTACTTAGAGGAGCCACTAAAACTGGGCCCTTCCCGCTGCTGGAAGGAGGGGCATTTTAAGGAGGCAACTTTTAAGAGGAGAGGACTTCCAAAATTCCCCAGCAAGCTTTCTGGGTGTTGAAGTCAACCCTCTTAAAGTGGTCACAATTGGGAACACTTTAAGATCTAAAACAGCGTGCTGGAACGGGAAGCTCTTGAGGTCAGCTAGTTGACCCTGTATCCACTCAACAGGGGTCTACTGTCAAGTGGTTTTCATTGTTGGGAAGTATTTTTCCCCAGTTGAAATCTGCCTTTGAAATCATCTAAAATTGTTCTTGTGCTGGAAAAAAGGAAGAGTATTTCCACCTCAATCCCAGAAAAATTATAAAATCCCATTTTATCCTGTCCCAAACATAAATTCACCTCCCAATCCTGGTGACTAGAAAGTTGGCTTATGCAGAATATAGCAAGTCCTTGGTTTATGGCTAGAACTGAGTCCAAAATATTCATTGCTAAGCGATTCAATGATTAAACGAGTTTTGCCCCATTTTAAAACCTCTCTTGCCCCAGTTATTAAGTGAACCACTGCAGTTGCTAAATTACTAGCACCGTCGTTAAGTGAATCTGGCTTTGCCATTGACTTTGCTTGCCCGTGGGTCACAAAACAGGATACCTGAACCGGGCACATTGTAACTGCCATAGGTCCATGCCAGGTGCCAAGCACCTGGATTTGAATCATGTGACTGGGGATGCTACAGCAGTCGTAAGTCTGAAAAACGGTCATCAATTACTGATTTCGGTACCATTGTAGCTTTCAATGGTCACTAAATGAACGGTTATAAGTTGAGGACTTCCTGTACTTCAGGAAGTACCGTATTTTTTGGAGAATAAGACACACTGGAGTATACGACGCAGCTTAGTTTGGGGGGAGGAAAATAGGGAAAAGAACCTGCGTACCAGGTATTCATCTGGCTAGCACATTATTTTATCCTCTGGTTAAGGGCTTAATTTTAAAAAAAATATTCTGAGAGAGTAACAATGAAAGAGCTGGGAACATAGTTAGCATCTGGAAAGAAACAGTCTGAACAAGTAGAGCAATGGAAAAAACCCTGCAAAGACTTGGGGCTTGGAAAATGTTCTTCTTTACAGAGGATAACAATGAAAGAGCTTGCAAGCTGGTTAGGGATGGAAAGATACTTACTCAGAGCAAGTTAGAGCAATTAAAAAAACCCTGCAAAGACACAGGGCTTGGAAAACATTCTGTGGGGGATAGGGAATGGGTGTGGGCTTGTGCGCGCATGCTAGCACATGCACACCCATCCTTTTGAAGCAAAAAACGTTCGCCATCACTGCCCGATATCATTTCATACAAATAAATGGCTGTCCAATCTTCTTTAAAAACCTCCACTGACGGAGCACCCACGACTTCTGGTGGCAAGCTGTTCTGTTGGTTAATTGTTAATTAGGAAATTTATTCTCAGTTCTAGGTTGCTTTTCTCCTTGATCAATTTAGATCTAGCTATCTAGCTATCTATTCATCTTATCTATTTACATTTTGTATTTGTCTTGTTGTAGATCATCCTGAGTCTCAGGAGAAGGGCGGCATAGAAATCTAATTTGTATGTATGTATGCATGTATGTATGTGTAGGTAGGTAGGTAGGAGAGAAAAAGAGAGGGTAGATAGATGATAGATAGAGGGAGAAAGGGATGGATGGATAGGTTCATAGATAGATAGATAGATAGATACGGTAGATAGATAGATAGATAGATAGATAGATGAGAGAAAGAGGGTAGATAGATAGATAGGTAAAGATAGATAGATAGATAGATAGATAAGAGAAAGAAAGAGGGTAGATAGGTAGATAGAGATAGATAGATAGATAGATAGATAGATAGATAGATAGATAGATAGATAGATGAGAGAGAGAAGATAGATAGATGAATAGATGGATGGGTGCGTGGGGGGGTGGGGGCGCATGATGGATGGATAGATAGAAGAGAGAGAAATGTATCTATCTATCTATCATCTATCTATCCATACATCCATACATCCAAATTATATTTCTATGCCTCCCTTCTCCTGAGACTCAGGGTGATCTACAACAAGACAAACACAAAATGTGTGACAAATCTAACATTTAAAACACTAAAAAACCATCAAATCTAAAATCATATTAAAATCCGACGAGTTATATTCTAAAACCCCTAAAGTTACAGCTATTCCTTGAGTTGCAATGTTTTATATAGTGACCGTTCAGTTAACAACCGTACTTTTCACACTGAGGACTGTGGTCAAGTGTTTGAAATTCTGTCGCTTGAGAACCGACTCATATTTACGACCAGTTGCAGCGTTCTGGAGTCACACGATCCCCTTCTGCGTCCTTTTCACAAGCGGATTCACTTAACAACCATGTTAGTAACTTAATAACAGCTGTGATTCACTTAACAATTGCAGCCAGAAAGGTCGTAAAAAGCGGCAAAATTCACCTACATGCTTCATTTAGCGACAAAAATGTGGTTGTAAGTTATTGAAGACTGCCTGTAATAAATGAGGGAGGGGATATTGCTATAAAGGAAGAGGCAGATTTGTTCCTGTAGGACCAAAATTTAAACAATTTTACTGCCTTTGTGGAAATTTACTGCAGTCATGGAAAAATCTCAGCTTGTTTTTTTCCGGCTGTTTTTCTCAGTGATTTAACTGACAACCACTTGCCTGATTCTAAACCTCTGGAAATTTTGCTTTGATCTAAAAGGAAATTATGACAAGACAATTTTTTTTTAAAAAAAAAGGAACCCAGGTTTAACCCGATTCTTGACCTTTGGGCTGATTTCCAGCAAACCTTGTTTTTAAACTTTTAGCATCATCAAATCTTGTTTTCTTCATATTTTCCGAATGCCCAATTTTAAAGCAAGGAAGAAACTAACTTACTTGTGTGGGTAATGCTCAGAAAATTAGGTGCACGGTCATGGGAAAACGTACGTATGGTTCAAGAAAAGTAGGAAAAGCAAGTAGGATGCTTGGCTGCATAGCTAGAGGTATAACAAGCAGGAAGAGGGAGATTGTGATCCCCTTATATAGAGCGCTGGTGAGACCACATTTGGAATAATACTGTGTCCAGTTCTGGAGACCTCACCTACACAAAGAGATTGACAAAATTGAATGGGTCCAAAGACGGGCTACAAAAATGGTGGAAGGTCTTAAGCATAAAACGTATCAGGAAAGACTTCATGAACTCCATGTGTATAGTCTGGAGGACAGAAGGAAAAGGGGGGACATGATCGAAACATTTAAATATGTTAAAGGGTTAAATAAGGTTCAGGAGGGAAGTGTTTTTAATAGGAAAGTGAACCCAAGAACAAGGGGGCACAATCTGAAGTTAGTTGGGGGAAAGATCAGAAGCAACGTGAGAAAATATTATTTTACTGAAAGAGTAGTAGATGTTTGGAACAAACTTCCAGCAGACGTTGTTGGTAAATCCACAGTAACTGAATTTAAACATGCCTGGGAGAAACATAGATCCACCCTAAGATAAAATACAGGAAATAGTATAAAGGAAGATTAGATGGACCACAAGGTCTTTTTCTGCTGTCAGTCTTCTATGTTTCTATGGGAAAACGTACGTATGGCTCAAGAATTGATAAAGTTCGTAAGATGAAACATTGTTTCCCATAGGAAACAATGTAAAATGAATTAATGCGTGAAAGAAAAAAAATGCAAAAAAACCCCCGCCGCCCGGCTGTCACCTTTTGAAACAGCCGGGCGCTTCTCAGCATTCTCCCAATGCCAAACCCGGAAGGTCGGCAAAAGTTCGGGTTTGGCGTTCGGGTTCGGGAGGACGCCGAGAAGCCCCCCGGCTGTTTCAAAAAGTGACAGCCGGGCGGTGGGGCTTCTTGGCGGCGGCGGGGGGGTTTGTAAGACAGAAAAAGTTTGGAAGAAGAGGCAAAAAATTTCCGAACCCCGGGTTCGTATCTCGGATTGTTCGTATGGCGAGGGGTTCATATCATGAGGTACCACTGTATTTGTGTGAGTAATGCTCAGAAAATTAGATGCATGGTCATGGGAAAAGGTACGTATGGTTCAAGAATTGATAAGGTGGCTTGCAAACTGTAAACCTTGAACCAACTTTCAAGGCCTATTCAACAGGATTTTAAAAATGCATTTTCGTTGTCTGAAATTTGATTTCACAACGTAAAAATGGCAACTTGGCTAGAAAACTGCTATGTTCTGGTATTTATTTGGGGAATTTATATAAATGGAAGGCTAATTTGAATTATATATAAATTTATATCACCTTGGCCCCATAACAGGGTTTTATCTGGACAGAGAGTTAAAATTAGAATAACAGAGGGTTTTTTTAAAATTCAAAACAAGCTGTTCCTTTCACACAGGAAATGTTCCAAAGGTGCTGCAATTTTTAAAAAATATATGAAATCAAAATCCATAACAAGGTTTTAGATTTGAAACCTTTTGCCCAATCAAAGTACATACACTCAATTTTTTTTTAAAGGCACAAAAATAGGTTTGGGGCATTTGCGTTCTCTTTGGACAGTGTCCAAAATGCAAGTGGAATAACCAGGAGGAAAGTACAGTATAGTTAGTCCTCGACTAATGGCTATAATTGTGTCCCAAAATTTATGTTGCTGAGTGACAACGTTGCTTCGTTTTATGACCCCTTTTTGGCCACGTTTGTTAAATGAATCACTGATTGTTAAATGAGTCTGGCTACTCCATGGGTTTTGCTTGTCGTAAATATGAGTCACTGGCCAAGCATCTGAATTTTGACCATTTGGTTTTTGGGGATTCTGCAACAGGCATAACTTTTGAAAATTGGTCACAACTAACTTTTTTGAATGTCTTTGTAAATTTCAACGGCCGCTGAGTGAACCATTGTAACTCGAGGACTGCCATGGTACCTTCCAGTTAATCAGATACAGTGATACCTTGTCTTACAAACTTAATTGGTTCTGGGATGAGGTTCTTAAGGTGAAAAGTTTGTAAGACAAAACAATGTTTCCCATAGGAATCAATGGAAAAGCGGTTAATGCGTGCAAGCCCAAAATTCATCCCTTTTGCCATACGAAGCACCCATTTTTGCGCTGCTGGGATTCCCCTGAGGCTCCCCTCCACGGGAAACCCCACTTTCGGACTTCTGTGTTTTTGCAATGCTGCAGGGGAATCCCAGCATCGCAAAAACGAGTGCTTCACTGGCAACGGAACTCCAGAGGTGGGGTTTCCCAGCGAAGGGAGCATCAGTGAAATTGCAGCATCGGAAAAACACCGAAGTCCTCAAAACCCCACCTCCGGACCTCTGTGTTTTTGCGATGCTGCGATTTCACTGAGACTCCCCTTGCTGGAGGGGAAAAACGGGTGCTTCGCTGGCAAGTCCAGAGACGGGGCATCCCAGCGGTGGCGGTGGGTTTGTAAGGTGAAAATAGTTTGTAAGAAGAGGCAAAAAAATCTTAAACCCTGGGTTTGTATCTCGAAAAGTTTGTATGACGAGGCGTTTGTAAGTTGAGGCATCACTGTACTGATAACTTCGTATTGTTTTTGAATTAATTTCCTTTTCTTGCAGAACAAACACTGGGGGGTGGGGGTGTTCATTGCTGTGCCCCAATGACTTTTCACACTTACGACGGTGACCGGTCGTCAGAGTGAGATTTGGCTTCCGCGCATGCGCAGAAAGCAAAATCTTAATGCACGGGTGTGCGAGATTTTGGCAATTTTCTGTGAATTTTTGCTTCCGCGCATGTGCAGGAGCCAAAAACCCGCCGAAATCTTGCATGCCCATGCATCTTCGCATAAGGTTTGCTTCCTGCACATGTGCAGAAGCCAAATCCTGCTCTGGTGCATGCGCGCACTCGCCGGTCACCCGGCAACTGCACCCGTAGCGGATGTTAGCAGGAATCCCCACCTGGTCATGTGATCCCCTTTTGCCACCTTCTGATTGGCCAAATCGACAGGGAAGCCTGATTCGCTTAACAACCAGATTACTAACTTATCAACTGCATTGATTCGCTTAACAACGGTGGCCAGAAAGGTTGTCGACAAATTTATTTATTTATTTTATTTATTTATTACTTGGATTTGTATGCCGCCCCTCTCCGAAGACAGAACTTAATAAATTCTCACTTAGTAGCTTACATTTGGGGCTCAGTTGTAGTTGTTAAGTCTGGACTACTTATGATCTAGTTGTGAGATGACCAGAGACTAAGCACAGGGAATCCTGGTCCAAGAAAGGCCGCGAATAGCGTACAACATTAATTCGCGGCCATGACTGCCACCTGTTTCTCCAACAGGAGTTAATCAATCTCCCTTTAATGACCCCATAATTTATTGCGGTGTGGAGTCTGGGCAACTGAATGCAGCTAGCAGAGTGTCGACTGGCCCACTGCCGTTCCCTGTCGCCATTGCGGAGTTGTATTCGGCAAATATATTCTCATTGTGCCCAGAGAGAGAAATATCTACCTAGGATCAAACTCACAGCCTAGAGCGCCACCTTTAGGCCACCGCACCACTCTCCAACAGGAGTTAAGATTTTATACAAATGCTAATTTAGTCCAGAAGGCAAGTTGGAAGGGGTCCAGGGGTGGAATGTTACTACTCTTGCTACGGGTGCGCTGCGCACGCAGCTTCAAGTTTAAAGTTTTATTGGATTTAGATGCCGCCCCTCTCCGAAAACTTGGGGCAGCTAACAGCAATCATAGACAATATACAATAATAATCCAATACTAAAAGCAAATTAAAACCACTTAATATAGAAAACCAAACACACATACAAACATACCATGCATACCATTGTAACGGCCTAGGGGAGAAGAAATCTTAATTCCCCCATGCCTGGTGGCAGAGGTGGGTTTTAAGTAGCTTATGAAAGGCAAGGAGGGTGGGGGCAATTCTAATCTCTGGGGGGAGTTGCCGAAATCTCACGCATGCACATGTCCCCATGCAAGATTTTGCTCCTGCGCATTCACATGGAGCCAAAAATAGGGCGGCCACCGGAGCGGTCGCGCACAAATTGCACAATCTGGCAGGCGCTACCGATACGCAATCCGCTACCGCACCGGAGGGATCTTGCGGGAGAGTACTATTTCTGTGGAATCTGCCCCCTTCAGGATCGACTGTCCTGCAGCGTCCTGATGCCTTATCCTTGCGAGACAACCCCGGAGGACATGGAAGCCGCTGGCACCCCAAATTGGTGGGAATTCCAGCGGAGGCCACGAAGAGAGCCCTCCGCGGCTCGTGTCCCGATAGAAGGCATCCCGCCGGACAGAAAAGGCTACTTGAGTTCCAGAGACACCTCGGAAGCCAGGCTAAAGCCGAACCGGCGGATAGGTTTCATCTTGCAAATCCAAGAGAGGATGGTTCGCCATCGCGGTCTGGAGCGCCCTGGCCAAAAACGGACTATTGGCGATCAGATGGTAACTGTCCGATCTACTGGGATCTTGAAGCTTTCATTGGTTAGAAGATTAACTGCCACAGGTTTGGAAAGCAACCTCTTCCGGACATATTAACCCACCTCCGGACTCGGTTTCCTCAACCATGGCCGTTTCTAGAGGTCTGGACTTTGACTCTCAGAATACTGGGCGTTGAAGTCCACCCGTCTTTAACTTGACGTGGTTGAGGGACAACAGCGGTGTACCATACCGACGTCAATCAGCAGACTTCTTTTATGAAGCTTTCTTTTCCTTTTTGGGGTAATTTTTTTTTAAAAAGTTTCCTTCGCAATTTTCCATTTTTATGTCAACCTTTAAAGGTCAACAATGTACATGTTTATACATTTTTAGTTCAATCAATCAAAAGTCAATATCCTGGTTTGCACCTGTTTTTAATCCTGTTCGTCAGTCTTTTTCCTTCATTCCGTTATACTCCCCTCCTTCTATCTCCATCTCCTCCTCCTACCTCCTTATTCATTCTCTCCCCCTCCTACTTCGTTCCTTCTTCCCTCCATTCGCCCTTCTCCTTACTCTTTCTCCCTCTTATCCTAGTAGTAAGGTTGACTCAGCCTTCCACCCATCCAAGGTCGGTAAAATGGGGACCCAGATTGTTGGGGGCAATTTAGGCTGACTCTCTGTAAACCGCTTAGAGAGGGCTGTAAAAGCACTGTGAAGCGGTATATCTTGGTTTGTGTATGGTTTGAATGGATTGTGTGATTATTTTACTATATTAGATTTGTATGCTGCCCCTCTCCATAGACTCGGGGCGGCTCACAGCAATAATAAAACAATGTGCAACAAATCTAATAATTTAAAAAAACACTAAAAACCTCATTATTAAAAGCAAACATACACACAACCATACCATGCATAAACTGCATAGGCCCGGGGAAGATGTCTCAATTCCCCCATGCCTGACCGCCTAGGTGGGTTTTGAGGAGTTTGCGAAAGACAAGGAGGGTGGGGGCAGTTCTGGCTAGTTCCAGAGGGTCGGGGCCGCCACAGAGAAGGCTCTTCCCCTTTTGTCCTCCTCCCCCCCTGCCCCCTTCAAAAAACAAACAAACCCCAAGCCCTAGTCCAGTTGCATTTTGAGAAAAGTATCTTGGAGACAATGGGCAGGACGTATGAGATTTAGCAAGGAAGTGGAGACAGAAGGAGGGGAACATAACAGGAATGAAAAAAAGAGATTGATGAATTGCTCTTCCGCAGAGTTGGTGGTCCGCACTGTTCACCCATTTTGTGACTGTCAGAAATCACTACCCCTAAATCCTTCTCTTCTGAAGTATTTGCTAACGCAGAACTGCCAATACAGTACTCAGATTGAGGATTCCTTTTCCCCAAGTGCATTATTTTACATTTGGAAACATTAAACTGCAGTTTCCATTGCTTTGACCATTTATCTAGTAAAGCTAAATCATTTACCATATTACAGACCCCTCCAGGAATATCAACCCTATTGCACACTTTAGAGTCATCGGCAAATAGGCAAACCTTCCCTACCAAACCTTTCCCTATGTCACTCACAAACACATTAAAAAGAATAGGACCCAGAACAGACCCTTGTGGCACACCGCTTGTAACCTGTTTCTGCTCAGAATACTCGCCATTAACAATAACTCTCTGATGTCTACGCTTCAGCCAGCTTCCATTCTTATTAACTAGATTTTAGGGTGTGTGTGACAACCTATCCCCTGTTGTGAAGGTTAGAACTCAGTGAGCTCGTAATAGGTTTTATTATTTTATTAATTATTGTCATCTTTTATTAGTTTATTAATTATTGTCATCTTTCCTCCCCTCTCATTACAGGAGAAGTCCAAGCTGTCAATATCCTGGCCAGTGCTCCAACCAACAGGAATCTGGACAAATTCCAGGTAAATATATATACTGCTCAAAAAAATAAAGGGAACCCTCAAAGAACCCATCCTAGATCTGAATGAGTGAAATATTCTCATTGATTACTTTGTTCTGTACAAAGTTGAATATGCACAACAGCAGGTGAAATTGATGGTCAGTCAGTGTTGCTTCCTAAGTGGACAGTTGGATTTCACAGACATTTGATTTACTTGGAGTTCTATTGTGTTGTTTAAGGGTTCCCTTTATTTTGGGGGACAGTGTATAAAGGTAAAGTTTTCCCCGGTCGTTTCTGCCTCTAGGGGGCGATGCTCAGCTTTCTTGTTTTTACTTTTGAAGACGTTTCGCTTCTCACCCCAGAAGCTTCTTCTGCTCTGACTGGATGGTGGGGAATGGAAGGATTGATATCCTTTGCAGGCTGCTGGTCATTTGCATCCTTTTAGATGGCCGTTGAGGCCACTTGGCTGTTTATCTGTGTCCACAAAGTTACCTGAGTCGTGATCCTAGTTTTTTAGTAATTGCAGACTACAGGAAACATTTGCACCATTCGGGTGACCCTGAGGACACAGAGAAACCTCCAAGGGGCCTCAACGACCCTCTAAAAGGATGCAAATGACCAGCGGTCTGCAAGGGATATCAATCCTTCCATTCGGTCAGAGCTGAAGAAGCTTCTTGGATTATAGGACCTCCAATTCCCAGTTAGCGTTTCCCAACTCTCCGCAATGCAGGTTCCTATAATCCAGGTTGGGGATCATCCTTTGAAGCTGCTGGGATTATAGAGAGGAATTGGGTTCATTCTTTGGGCGGAAATGTGGGGTCCCGCTGGAGGAATTTGGGGTGTTGCTAAGGCTTCCTTCCTTCCTTCCCTTCTTTCCTTCCTTCCTTCCCTTCTTTCCTTCCTACCTTCCTTCCTTCCCTTCTTTCCTTCCTTCCCTCCTTCCTTCCCTCCCTCCCTCCCTCCCTTCCTTCCTTTCCTTTCCTTCCTTCCTTCCTTCCTTCCTTCCCTTCCCCCCAACCCATTCCCTCCCTCCTTTCCTTCCTTCCTTCCCAACCCAAGGGCTTTGCATGTCGGACGACCCACCGCAACCTGGAGGTGCTGGAGAAGTGTTCCTTCGTATTCCTGGCCACCAAGCCCCACATCCTCCCGGAGGTCCTGCAGGAGATCAACCCAGCAGTCACCACCAACCACGTCCTCGTTTCCATGGCAGCTGGAGTCCCCCTCCGGACGCTGGAAGAGGTGAGTTCCCCTCAAAAGCAAATGGGTAGATGTCCCCAAGGTGCTTTTTTCAGGAGGCAACTGGACTTTGCTTATTATTATTATTATTATTATTATTATTATTATTATTATTATTAATTAGATTTGTATGCCGCACCTCTCCGTACACTCGGGGCGGCTTACATCAATAATAAAAACAAATGACAAATCTAATAGTTAGAATCTAAAATAACAATAATACATTTAAAAATTCTAAAAAAAAACAAGAAACCCCAATATATGAAAACATACATACAACCATATCATACACAAAAAACTACATAGGCAGTGCTGTGGTTCAGCCTGAGGCTGCTCAGGGACCGGCTGTGTCTCTGCTGGCTCCATGCCCGGAGGAGGATGACAGCGAAGAGGAGGGGGCTGAGCAGTCGGATGGGGGAGAGGACAGTCAGGAATGGGACGAAGGAGAACAGCAGGAGAGCCCGGGGGGGGGGGGGGCCTCTCCCCAGCCAGTAGTTTGGAGTCATTAGGTGATGAAGCACAAGCCATCATTGACCTGCGACAGAGACGTTCAGATCAAAGAAAGGAGCAATTAAAGAAGTATTATCAGCACTGAATAGCAGGGTTTAAAAGGCAGGCAAGCCCTTGAAGCCATGTGGAGTGTTATCAGTTGGAGTTACGGTGTCCTGCTTTGTTCTCGGCATCTCTGTTCCTGGCTTGTGGCCCAGCAGTTTGGAAGACCCGTGGGAGGTGTAGGTCTGCTATCTACAGCCTCGTCTTGGCAGCAAGAATCCTGTATTGCTGCATGGACTTTTGCCTTCGTGGATATATCTGAAGATACAGCGTTTTCCTGTTTGTAAGGACATTTTCTGTTACCTGTGTTTTTTCTTAAATTTTATAAACTGCCTTTGCCTTTTACCGGTGTGTTTGGCTTCTCTTTTTGGGTTGGTCTTGGCTTCCGGAGTGACCCAGACAGAACAGGCAGGGGGAGATGTTTCAGTTCCCCCACGCCTGACGACAGAGGTGGGTTTTAAGGAGTTTACGAGTTTACTTTTTCTTTTGAAGATGTTTCACTTCTCACCCCAGAAGCTTCTTCCGCTCTGACTGGACGGTGGGGAATGGAAGGACTGATACCCCTTGCAGGCAGCGGGTCATTTATTATTTAAATTTATTTGTTACTAGCTGTCCACTGGTTGCTGTGGTTCAGTCTGGTTTGTCTGGTTTCCCGACTCTAGAACATGCAACAGATAATTGTCCATGTGAGAAGCAATCCGTGTGTAAATCCAAACCGCACATATTCAAATGCAATGGTGAAGAAGGTCCTGTTATAAGCACCTGCATTTTTTTACCTGTCACAGCTGTGACATCTATATAATATAATACGTTCTGTCGAGCTCTCTGGTAGAATCCTCCCAAAAATTCACAGGTACAAATTTCAGACACACACACGTTTGAAAATTCAAAACAATGTGCTTTATAATGAAAATTCACTGAACCTAAGCCCTCTTTTGGTATAGCAAAGAGCACTGGTCTCCAAACAAACCGGTAATTGGTACAAGTCCCTTATCAGTTCTGTGATACTTAGCTTGCAGCTGTGAGGCAATTCACAGTCCTTCTTCTTCCACAAAGTGAAACACACTTTGCTCTGGTTTAGTTTCCAAGCGGGGAAAAATCAGCACACAAAAGGTCAAAGTCAGTAAAGCAGTCACGAAACACAACGATCAGATAATCCTCCACAATGGCCAAACCCACAGGCTGCTCTTTATAGCAGCCTCACTAATGACCACAGCCCCACCCAACCACAGGTGGCCTCCTTTCCTTTGATAATAATCTCTCAGTTGTTGTTGCCTATGCATCGCTCTCCGCATGCGTGGCTGTATCATTAACTCTTGTTCTGAATACAAGGAGGAGCTAGATAATTGCTCTCCTTCTGAGCTGTCTGCCACACTCTCCTCCTCCCTGTCACTCATGTCTTCTTGGTCAGAAGAGCCTTCATCAGCAGATTCCACCGGGGGGGGGGGGGCAAAACAGACCTGCAGCATGTGGATGTCTCCCCCACATCCACAGTCCTTGGGGCAGGAGCTGGGCCAGAGCTAACCACAACATAATACAGTAGTAGGCATATAAGACCACTAGCGCTATCCTAGTGTCCCTTAATTTGAAATATTCAGCAAAAATATGTGATTGATATATATATATCTCAATATATATATGATGGTCTTGGTATATTCGGGTTTCTTCCCGTGTAGGATTTGGAAATTTCTGGCAATGTTTTGAGGAGGTCCCACTCGTCATCTTCAGGCTGGTGTTTCTGTCCTTGTTCGCCCTAGAACAAGGACAGAAACACCAGCCTGAAGATGACGAGTGGGAGCTCGTCGAAACATTGCCAGAAATTTCCAAATCCTACACAGGAAGAAACCTGAATATACCAAGACCATCATACCTGTACCCGTGAAAATCTACGAAAACAAATATATATATATATATATTGAATATATATATGTAAATAATATATATATATAAATAAATAAATATAAATTCAGCAAAAAAACATGTGACACATACAGATAGAATTGTCGGCTATCAATAAAATTAACTGCCTTGGAAATGGCCCTGGGTTGGGCCGAGAGGCAAATAAGGAGCTGTGATGTTCCTTCAATACACCAGGGTGATTCGACACAAAAATATGTAACCTTTCCCTGGTACAGAGCTGAAGGGATTGGATACTGTAGCCTAGAGGATAATGCTCTGCCTTACAAGGCGAAGGTTGCAGGTTCAAGTCCCAGTGGGTATGGCTAGCTGATGAGGCCCAAATAAGGCCGAAATAGATCTATCCTAGTCTCCCTTAATTTGAAATATTCAGCAAATATATGTGTGATATATATATGTCACATTTTTTTTTGCTGAATTTGAAAATTCCTTAATTTTAATTGATAAAATTAAAATTAAATTGATAATTAATTTTAATTGATAAAAATCCCTTAATTTGAAATATTCAGCAAATATATGTGTGATATATATATATGTGTGTGTGTGTGTGTGTGTGTCACATGTTTTTTTGCTTGAATATTTCAAATTAAGGGATTTTTATCCACCCTGCAGCAGGGTGAGTTTGCCATGGGGGGGTTTCTCATCGGGGGTCCTTGTTTCCTTCCTTGGCAGATGCTACCTGAGGGCACGCGGGTCTTACGCATGATGCCCAACCTTCCCTGCGAGGTGCGGTCGGGGGCCGTCCTGCTTTCTCGAGGGTCCTCCGTGGGAGAAGAGGAGGTCTCACTGCTGAAGACCCTGCTGGCCCCTTGCGGGTTGTGTGAAGAGGCTCCCGAGTCCTACATCGACATCCACACGGCACTGAGTGGCAGTGGCGTGGCTTATGTGAGTTTCCGCTGGGCCCCTCAACGGCCTCTTTTACGGGGACTCCTCGACTCACAACTCTTCTGTCGTGGACGGCAGCCGGCCGCTAATTAGCCCCAAATTAAAACTCAAACACAAAGGTTTCAAAAGGAACAAGAGTCTATTTACAAAGACATTTGTTGAACTGGACTGTTAGAATGTCTAGGTAATATAATAAACCTTCAACAAACTTTAAGTAGAATTAATTCAATTCAATTCAATTCATTAGATTTGTATGCCACCCCTCTCCGAAGATTCAAAGTGTTGGTTATGACCTATAAAGCCCTTCATGGCACTGGACCAGATTATCTCAGGGACCGTCTTCTGCTGCACGAATCCCAGCGACCAGTTAGGTCCCACAGAGTGGGTCTTCTCCGGGTCCCATCAACTAAACAATGCTGTTTGGTGGGACCCAGGGGAAGAGCCTTCTCTGTGGCGGCCCCGGCCCTCTGGAACCAACTCCCCCCAGAGATTAGAATTGCCCCCACCCTCCTTGCCTTTCGTAAGCTTCTTAAAACTCACCTCTGCTGCAGGCATGGGGGAATTGAGATGCTCTTTCCCCCTGGGCCTTTACAATTTCATGTATGGTATGTCTGTATGTATGTTTGGTTTTTTATATTAATGGGTTTTTAATCTTTTTAGTATTTATTGGATTATTATTGTACATTGTTTTATTATTGCTGTTAGCCGCCCCGAGTCTCCGGAGAGGGGTGGCATACAAATCCAATAAATAAGTAAGTAAGTAAGTAAGTAAGTAAGTAAGTAAGTAAATAAAAACAATATTCCAGCGAAAACAAATCTATTATTAAAAAGCACATAAAACCCTATCATATTTAAAAAAGCAAACAACATATACATACCCAAACATAAATATAAAAAAGCCTGGGGGAAAGGTGTCTCAACACCCCCATGCCTGGCAGTATAGATGGGTCTTGAGTAATTTACAAAAGACAAGGAGTGTGGGGGCAGTTCTAATCTCCGGGGGGGAGTTGATTCCAGAGGGTTGGGGCTGCCACAGAGAAGGCCAACTCTGTGGGACCTTATCAGTCGCTGGGATTTGTGCGGTAGCAGGCGGTTCCGGAGGTATTCTGCTAAAATGCCATGCAGGGCTTTAAAGGTCATTACCAACACTTTGAATTGTGACCAGAAACTGATCGGCAGCCAATGCAGGCCAATGTATTGTAGCAATGAGGGTTAGTCAGTCAATGAATCAGAACAAAACAGAACAATATTATTATATACAGATAGGCAGAAGCAATAGTAGTTACACAGTCCAATATCGTACACATATAATCCTTTAATTCCTTTTTCCCTCCTCCCCTTTTCCATTCCATCAGTTTTCCTGCTGCTACTACTACTACTACTACTACTACTACTACTACTACTACTACTTGCTGTTGTTGTTGTTCTTCTTCCTCCTCCTCTTCTTCTTCTTCCTCCTCCTCTTCTCCTCCTCTTCTTCTTCCTCCTCCTCTTCCTCCTCCTCCTCCTTCTCCTCCTCCTCTTCTTCTTCTCTTCTCTTCTCTTTCCTTTCCATTTCCTTCTTTTCATCCTTTCCCTTCGCTTTCCTTTCCTTTCCATTCCATTCTCCCTCTCTCCTCCTCCTCCTCCTCCTCCTCTTCTTCTTCTCCTCCTCCTTTTCCTCCTTCTCCTTCCCTGCCAAAATTCAGGCGTGAGGCCAGGTTGATAAAGTCCCACACAGTTGCTTCTCGAGCCAAAGTCTACTTGCAGTATTATTAACCCTATGAATGTCCAGTACTGTATCCAGTTTTGTCAGGCAAAAACACTCTTCACAGGCTCTTCTCCACTGGAGACATGAATGGTGGCTTCTTTTGCAAAGAGCACCTTCCCTCTCCTCCCCATTATATGCTCTCTGGGAATACAGGGTAAAAACACCCTCCCCCACCCCCCTGGAGGCTCTCTGGAAGCCAAAATCGCCCTTCCAGAGCCTCTGCGAGAGCCAAAATCCAGCTGGCTGGCAACAGCTCATGTGCCAGCAGATATGGCTCTGCGTGCCACCTGTGGCACCCATGCCATACGTTTGCCATCACTGGCTTGGACCGTGATTTGTTTCCTCTCCTTGTCACAGGTCTACATGTTTGCGGAAGCCCTGGCAGAAGGTGCGGTGAAGATGGGAATGCCCGGCCCGCTGGCCAACAAGATTGCAGCTCAGACTTTGCTGGTAAGGGGGTGAGGATTTTAAAAGATTTACAGAGGTGGAAGGGACCTGGGAGGTCATCTACTCCCACCCTCTTCGCCCAAGCAGAAGACCATGCATGTCAAGGTTCCAGGTAACATCCAAAGTAAATCAGAAAACGAGTCACAATATTCCTCAAAGTACCAATTTATTTCCACCTACACTGGGAAATGTCGCTTTAAACATGACCTAAGCATAGCCCATAAAATCATCTGCTACAACGTTCTTCCTGTCAATGACTACTTCAGCTTCAACCACAACAACACACAAGCACACAACAGATACAAACTTAAAGTGAACCACTCTAAACTCGACTGCAGGAAATGCGACTTTTGTAACCGAGTAGTTGATGCCTGGAACTCACTGCCAGACTCTGTAGTATCATCCCCTGACCCCCAAAACCTGACCCTTAAATCCTCCATTGTTGACCTCTCCTGATTCCTAAGAGGTCAGTAAGGGGCCTGCATAAGTGCACCATCCCTGTCCTAATGCTTCTCTCTTACTAGAAACAGAAACATAGAAGATGGACGGCAGAAAAAGACCTCATGGTCCATCTAATCTGCCCTTGTATTATTTCCTGTATTTTATCTTAGGATGGATCTGTGTTTATCCCAGGAATGTTTACATTCAGTTCCTGTGGATTTACCAACCATGTCTGCTGGAAGTTTGTTCCAAGGATCTACTACTCTTTCAGTCAAATAATATTTTCTCATGTTACTTTTGATCTTTCCCCCAACTAACTTCAGATTGTGTCCCCTTGTTCTTGTGTTCACTTTCCTATTAAAAACACTTCCCTCCTGGACCTTATTTAACCCTTTAACATATTTAAATGTTTCAATCATGTCCCCCCTTTTCCTTCTGTCCTCCAGACTATACAGATTGAGTTCATGAAGTCTTTCCTGATACGTTTTATGCTTGAGACCTTCCACCATTCTTGTAGCCCGTCTTTGGACCCGTTCAATTTTGTCAATATCTTTTTGTAGGTGAGGTCTCCAGAACTGAACACAGGATTCCAAATGTGGAATATTCTCTTGGTACTTTATGCCCCGTCCATCCCATCCCTTAATTTGAAAGTCTTGATTTCTCTCCCCTCCTGCAGGGAGCAGCCAAAATGTTGCTGGAGACCGGAGACCACCCCGCGGTGCTGAGAAGCGCCGTTTGCACTCCGGGCGGCACCACCATCCACGCCTTGCACGAGTTGGAAAAGGGGTCCCTGCGAGCTACGGTCATGAACGCCGTAGAGGCAGCCACCAGCCGAGCCCGTGAACTGGGCAACAGGTAGCAGGTGTGCCTGGAGGATGATGGGTGCCACGTCTCTTGTCAAAGAAGTTCCCTCTGGATGTGGGCCCCCCCCTCTTGCGTATGGGGTTCACAGCGGCAGCTGGAGGAGCAGGGGACTATGGGAGAAAATGGCCAGGACTTCGGCATGGTGGCGGCCTATTGGCTCATTTGCCCATCGTGCATATTGTCATTGACAAAAGGCTGTGATTCTGGAGGATGTCACCAAACACAGGTGGCATCGTGCCCGCTTCCAGGTAAACCCGGTTATTACAACCTGGGTGCAAATCATTCCAAACTTGTCTCATTGGCGGAATAAACGATGATGGCTCCATTGCTTGGGTTTGTTTTTTTTCCTATCTCTGCTTGGTCTTCTTTCCTCGGCCTTTTGAAAGCAAGAGCTATTTTGCAGCTGGAGGTAGCTACAATGGAGGCTTGGGTTTTTCTTTGTTTTATATATATATATACTGTATACAGTAGTACCTCTACCTAAGAATACCTGCTTATGAATTTTTCTAGATAAGAACCAGGTGTTCACGATTTTTTTGCCTCTTCTCAAGAACCATTTTCCACTTACAAACCTGTTTTGCAGCTAGAGGTAGCTACAAGGGAAGCTTTCCTTTTTCTTTGTTATATGTTTTTATTGTTTATATGTGCATCAACACCAATACATGAACAGGGTGACATCTGGGTATCATTCATTTTGACACAACTGTGCCAGTGGTCAGTAGATCATTGACTGGTGTTATGGTGAAGGCTAGAGATGAGTGTCCTCATTCCATTTCCCTCCATGCGCAAAGTGCACACTGTAATACGCCTGAAATGTCAATCAAAGCAGTGGCGCTGTACCCATTCTTCAGCCAAAAACATTCAAAACTCAGCAATCTACGGGAAAAATCTTGGGCACCCGTCGCGCACCAATCTTGTATACTTTTATTGTAAGGTGGAGAAAAATAAAATATACTCTCCTGCCAAAAAGAAGAATAATTTTGAGTTACAACTTGAGCCAGAGCTGCACAAGAATAAATAAAATGAAATACAGACAGCAAAACAGTTTGAATTTAGGAGCAGTATACATGGGGTATACAAATGAATAGAATAGAATAGAATTTTATTGGCCAAGTGTTATTGGACACACAAGGAATTTGTGTTTAGAAACATAGAAACATAGAAGACTGACGGCAGAAAAAGACCCCATGGTCCATCTAGTCTGCCCTTTTACTATTTCCTGTATTTTATCTTACAATGGATCTATGTTTATCCCAGGCATGTTTAAATTCGGTTACTGTGGATTTACCAACCACGTCTGCTGGAAGTTTGTTCCAAGGATCTACTACTCTTTCAGTAAAATAATACTTTCTCATGTTGCCTTTGATCTTTCCCCCAACTAACTTCAGATTGTGTCCCCTTGTTCTTGGGTTCACTTTCCTTTTAAAAACACTTCCCTCCTGAACCCTATTTAACCCTTTAACATATTTAAATGTTTCGATCATGTCCCCCCTTTTCCTTCTGTCTTCCAGACTATACAGATTGAGTTCATGAAGTCTTTCCTGATACGTTTTATGTATAAGACCTTCCACCATTCTTGTAGCCCGTCTTTGGACCCGTTCAATTTTGTCAATATCTTTTTGTAGGTGAGGTCTCCAGAACTGAACACAGTACTCCAAATGTGGTCTCACCACCAGTGTTTGGTGGACATGCTCTCAGTATACATGAAAGAAAATATACATTTGTCAAGAATCATGTGGTACAACACTTAACGATTGTCATAGGGGTAAAATAAGCAATGAAGAAGCAATATTAATAAAAATCTTAGGATACAAGCAACAAGTTACAGTCATACAGTCATACAGTCCTAAGTGGGAGGAAGTGGGTGATAGGAATGATGAGAAAAACTAGTAGAATAGAAGTGCAGATTTAGTAGAAAGTCTGACAGTGTTGAGGGAATTATTTGTTTAGTAGAGTGATGGCGTTCGGAAAAAAAACTGTTCTTGTGTCTAGTTGTCTTGGTGTGCAGGGCTCTGTAGCGACGTTTTGAGGGTCGGAGTTGAAACAGTTTGTGTCCAGGATGTGAGGGGTCAGTAAATATTTTCCCCGCCCTCTTTTTGACTCGTGCAGTCTACAGGTCTTCAACGGAAGGCAGGTTGGCAGCAATTGCTTTTTCTGCAGTTCTGATTCTCCTCTGAAATCTGTGTCAGTCCTGTTGGGTTGCAGAACCAAACCAGACAGTGATAGAGGTGCAGATGACAGACTCAACGATTCCTCTGTAGAACTGGATCAGCAGCTTGTCAGTAGTCCTGATTCTAGTGTGACACTTCAAAACTGTGTGTATATTTATTTTTGTGACCATGCAGTTCTCTGGGAAATTTAATTTAATTAATCCTGTATTTTCAGACCTTATCCTTTGATATGTGGATTTGGTCTGTGTATTTATTAATTGGATTTATATGCTGCTTTTAAAGCTGAGACTTGTTCCAATTTTGATGCTTCTGATCAGGATCTGGGAGTGAGATTAATGCAGAGGTTGGAGGTATCCAGATGTTGGAACCTTTGCAGAAGATGCCCATCTCTCTTCTCCCATCCAGGTTATTCTCACCTATACCAGGGGGAGGTAAAGTTGGTTCTTCTATGACTAGTGGACTTCAACTCCCAGAATTCCTGAGCTAGTCATGCTAGCTCGGGAATTCTGGGAGTTGAAGTCCACAAATCATAGAAGAGCCAACCTTGCCTATCCCAGGGATGAATTCTGAGTCTAAGGGGAAGGACGGCATAAAAATCGAATGAATGAATAAATAAATAAATAAATTCTCCCCTCCCCCCACTTCTTTCGTCTTAGTAGACCATTCCACTCATTTCCCTCCCCTTCAGTGGCGCTGCATTGGTTTCTTCTAGGCGCCTTTGGACTACTTCAATTTATCAAATGGGGGGAGGCAAAAAAGTGTTTCTCCCGACTTTTAAATTCACCCTTCTTGAGAAACCCATTTTCTTCCTATATGTGGCCACAACGCGTAAAGCAATGATTAGAAAATATTTTCTGGTGGGGTGGGGGACAAAAACTCGCCACAGCTTTAAACATCCCCCCCCGTCCAGGATCTTGGCCTCGTCCTCTCAACGACCTGGATCATTCCATCATTGTAGCCGGTTGGGGGGAAGAGCAAGAAGGAAAGAAGAAGGAAAAGCTGTTCCTCTCGTCGCCGTATGGATACACTCGATTTTCTTTCGTCGGGATTCTCCTCTTTTCCGCCTCGGTTGCCCTTCTGGGTCTATCGCCCGCTGCCTTCTTCTCTTCTCCCCCCTCGGTTCTGCACAAAATGAAGTCGTCCGGAGAGGGAGGCGTGTCGCTCCCATAACCCCCTGCGTAGCGCGCGCCTTCCTTCTTTTTTTCCGCCGGAGCGTGAGGTGAAGTGAGCGTCTCCCTCAGTCCGGCTGCCTCGTTGTCTTGCCGGCGACGCTGCGTGAGTAGAGCCCCCTTCCTTCGCCGTGAGCCTTTTGCTAGGCCGCCAGGCCGCTCCGAAGAATCCCCACAAAAGCTCCGTACGGCGTCCAGCCGGACTTGCTTGACCCGAAGGGTCTCGGGCCATCGCCCACCGGGCGCCACGACGCCCATCCCATTGGACGGAGGATCCCGGGTGGAGTGGGCGGGGCAGGGGATGACGTAGGCTTTTAAAGCTCCGCCCCCTCCCTTAGTTCTTTATTCTCCCACCATTCGCCGGTCTACCTTGCGGGGTTGTGGTTGAAGGACTCAGGGGTGGAGATCCAGCTCTGGTTGCGTCATCTCTCAGCTGTGCCAAGGGGGTGTGGTGTGGGGGGCTTCTTGTGCATCGAGCCAGGCGTTTCTCAAAGCTTGCCAGCTGTTTTAAGATGCTGGGCTTGCAACTGAAAAGAGAATTCTGGGAATTTGTTGGATTTTTAATACACTGCTCAGAGAAATAAAGGGAACCCTCGAACACCTAGATCAGAATGAATTCAATATTATCATTGAACACTTTGTTCTATACAAAGTTGAATGTGCACAACAGCAGGTGAAATGGATTATCCATCAGTGTTGCTTCCTAAGTGGAGAGTTTGATTTCACTGAAGTTTGATTTACTTGGAGTTATATTGTATTGTTGAAGTGCTCCCTTTATTTTTTTGAGCTTATGTAGTTTTTAATTATTAGATTTGTCTTTGTATTACTGTTTTATATTATATGCTGTGAGTCACCCCAGAGGCATAGTTCCCTCTAAGCTGAGCAGTGAGCAATCGCTCACTTAAAAATTATCATCAACTCAGAGTTTTCCAAACCTGCCCAGAAGCCGAGAGGGAAATTTTATTATTATTTCTGTGTTGCCCAGTCCCGAAGGGACTGCCGCTCAGACACTATACTTTTCCGCCCACCCCAAAAAAAATTTAGAGAGAACACTGCCCAGAGGGACGACATACAAATCTAAATAGTAATAATAATAATAATAATAATAATAATAATAATAATAATAAACAATATATTTACTGTATTTTTCGTAGTATACGAGGAACTGGAGTACAACATGCACCTTAGTTTTTTGGGTGGAAAATAGGGGAAAGAATCTGCTTAGCAGATATTCATCTGGCTAGCGTCTTTAGTCTGGTCAGCTTCAGCACATTATTTTATTCCCTGGTTAGGGCTTTTAAAAGATCATTATTCAGAGAGAATAATAATGAAAGAGCTTGCAGGTCAGTAAGAGCTGGGAACATCATGAGCACCTGGAAAGAAACAATCGGAGTAAGTAGAGCAATGGAAAAATCCCTGCAAAGACTTAGGGCTTGGAAAACATTCTTAGCAGAGAGTAACAATGAAAGAGCTTGCAAGTCGATAGGAGCTGGGAACATTGTTAGCACCTAGTTAGGGCTGGAAAGAAACTTATTCAGAGGAAGTTAGAGCAATGAAAAAAATCCTGGAAAGACTTAGGGCTTGGAAAACATTCTTCACAGAGAGAAGCAATGAAAGAGCCTGCAAGGTAAGAACCGGGCAGCTAGTGAGGGCTTGGGGGAGGGGGAGCTACATACATACATACTGTACTTTTTTTGTCTTTTTATATTGTTGTTAGCCGCCCTGAGTCTTCGGAGAGGGGCGGCATACAAATCTAATAAATAATAATAATAATAATAATAATAATAATAATAATAATAATAAGATGCACCTAAATTTTCAGCCTCTTAGGGAGGAAAAAGATGCATCTTATACACTGAAAAATATGGTAAATTTGACTATTGTAATTGTATCATAGTTTTATTGTAAGCTGCACTGATTCATTTTACAGATTCATTTTACAATTTCATTGTAATCATTCACTTAACAAAATCATAAAATGGTGGAGGGGGGATTCATTTAAACAATCTTGCTTACCGATGGAAATTATTGCTCTGTTGTAGTCGTAACTCAAGGATCACCTGTAATCTGTCATGCTCCGTCCACTGCTGTCCATCCTTTCTCCTGCCTTGGTGGGTTTTTTTGGCTTTTAGAAATCCTGAAACATGGGGAGGAAGAGGACCAGATCTTAGGACTGAGCCTGCAGGCAGCTGAGGATTAGATTAGAAGCTCTGCCCTTCAAGGCCTTAACCAGTTTTGCTGGTGAAATCTTGTTTTCTCAACTCTTAAAAAAGAAAAGTTGACAGTGCCTCAAGAAAATAGAGGTTGCATTTGTTTCCTCCTGGGAGAACAAAGCCACATTAATGACAGTTTCGTTTTAGGAGCTTGGTGAAGCTGCATTTTCCTAATAGGTGACTATTTATCATGTTCATGATTCTGGTCCTCAAGGGATTCAAGTAATGGAGCTCCTCATACAGGAACCATATTTTCCCCAAAATAAGACTGGGCCTTATATTAATATTTTGCTCCAAAAGTTGCATCAGGGCTTATTTTCTGGTGACGTTTTATAAATGCATCCCTCTGAATGATTATCTTAACTGGGGCTTATTTTGGGGGGCTAGGGCTTATATTACAAGCATCCTGAAAAATTGTGCGAGGTTTACTTTCCATTTGGGAAAAAAAAATCCCAATTTCTCTATTTTTGGAGAAATACAGAGGTCTTCAACTTAGTAACTGTTCTTAGTAACTGATCTTTTAAAGCCCTAAAAATAGAGCAGCATTAAGGGGAAAAAAAACTTACAACCAATCCTCAGACTTATGGCTGTTACAGCCAGCGTCCCAAGGATCAAGGGGTTGCCATCTGCAACTGTCCCTGCCAGACTTCCGACATGCAAAACCAACAGGGGAAGTCGGCTTAGTAGCTGCATGGTTTGCTTAACAACCTTGGCACAAAAAGGTTTAAAAATTGGGCAGGGGTCTCCTAAGAACCACTTAGCGTAGCAGGAGAAATTCTGGCCCCAATTGTTATCCTAGCTCAAAGATTACCTGTACTTTTGTGACGGCTCTGCACACTAATTTGTGACTCGGTAGCTTTGTCCAGTGTGACGTTTCCCAGTTGTTAAGGGAATTCTAAATGTCAGGCTTTTCTGCTTGCCTCATCTTTAGAAGTACGTAGGACATCTCCTCCTGTTACTTGAAAAAAAAGAAGACTTGGAACATCCTTGAAGAGCCACGTTTCTGCCTGCTGTGTCATTCCCTTCTCTCTGGGTTGCAGCCCCTGTTCAATTTTTAATGCTGCACTGTAGCAGGATATGGAACTTTAATTGTATGCAGATTGTCAGCAGTTTTTATGTACATCATTAGAGCTTGCTTGTTTTCTTGCAAACATTTCATTACTTTAACTAGGTAATTCCTATCACCCATTTCCTCCCATGTTGACTGTATGACTGTAACTTGTTGCTTATATCCTAAGATTTTTATTAATATTGCTTCTTCATTGCTTATTTGACCCCTATGACAATCATTAAGTGTTGCACCACATGATTCTTGACAATGTCTCTTTTTTTTAATGTACACTGAGAGCATCTGCACCAAGACAAATTCCTTGTGTGTCCAATCACACTTCGCCAATAAAAATTCTATTCTATTCTATTCTATTCTATTCTAATATCAGTGCTGCTTATGCTACCTAGTTAGGCTAATCCAACAGTTTTCAAGGACCCACATGTCAACCTTGAGCTACAAATATTCTGCTATTGGTTTTTTCTCCCCCTCGCCCCTTTTTTGCAACTCTTTGTTCTAGAATTTAGACCAGGGGTGGGCAATTAATTTTGCCATAGGGCTGCATAAGAAATTGGAATGGTATTAGAGTGCCGGAATAATATAATTAACTCAGTTCTCAGTTCTAACTCTATATTATTGGGTAGAACTGAGTTAATTATATTACAATTATATATTATAATTATATATATTATATATATATAATTATATTATATATATACAATGATCCCTCTATTATCGCGAGGGTTCCGTTCCAAGACCCCTCGCGATAATCGATTTTTTGCGATGTAGGGTTGCGGAAGTAAAAACACCATCTGCGCATGCGCGCCCTTTTTTTCTATGGCCGCGCATGCATAGATGGTGGAGTTTGCGTTCCCCGCCGCCCACGCAAAGGGGAAACCCCGATTCGGCTCCTCGCTGCTGCTGCGCTACCGAGCAGATCAGTTGCTGGGCGGCCGAAGGAACCTTCCCTGGGTCTTCCCCCTCTTGCTGGTGGGCGGGCGAGCGGCGGGCATCAGCGAGGAGCCGGGGTTTCCCCTTTGCGTGGGCGGCCGGGAAGACCCAGGTTGGGGGTTCGGGGGGGTGCTGGGAAGCCCCCCAGGCCGGCTGCGACCTTTTAAAACAGCCGCGCCGCTTCCCAGCTGAGTCCTGAAGCCAAACGCGGAAGTTCGCCTTTGGCGTTTGGCTTCAGGACTCAGCTGGGAAGTGGCGCGGCTGTTTTAAAAGGTCGCAGCCGGCCTGGGGGGCTTCCCAGCACCCCCCCGGGGGTTCGGGGGGGTGCTGGGAAGCCCCCCAGGCCGGCTGCGACCTTTTAAAACAGCCGTGCCGCTTCCCAGCTGACTCCCGAAGCCAAACCCGGAAGTGTTTTTTTTTTAATTAATATTTTTTAAAAAATCGCGATACAGTGATCCCTCGATTATCGCGAGGGTTCCGTTCCAAGACCCCTCGCGATAATCGATTTTTCGCGATGTAGGGTTGCGGAAGTAATAACACCATCTGCGCATGCGCGCCCTTTTTTCATGGCCGCGCATGCGCAGATGGTGGAGTTTGCGTGGGCGGCGGGGAAGACCCAGGGAAGGTTCCTTCAGCCGCCCAGCAGCTGATCTGCTCGTCAGCGCAGCAGCAGCGAGCAGACAAAGATCGGGTTTCCCCTTTGCGTGGGTGGCGGGGAAACCCCAATTCGGCTCCTCGCTGCTGTTGCGCTGCCGAGCAGATCAGCTGCTGGGCGGCCGCAGCAGCAGCGAGCAGACGAAGATCGGGTTTCCCCTTTGCGTGGGTGGCGGGGAAACCCCGATTCGGCTCCTCGCTGCTGTTGCGCTGCCGAGCAGATCAGCTGCTGGGCGGCCGCAGCAGCAGCGAGCAGACGAAGATCGGGGTTTCCCCGCCGCCCACGCAAAGGGGAAACCCCGATTCGGCTCCTCGCTGCTGCCGCGCTGATGAGCAGATCAGCTGCTGGGCGGCCGAAGGAACCTTCCCTGGGTCTTCCTCGCTGATGCCCCCGCTCGCCCGCCGCCCGCCGCCCACCAGCAAGGGGGGGAGAGATAGAGAAAGAGAGAGAAGGAAAGAAAGAGATGAGAGAGGGAGGAAGAGAGTGTGAGAGAGGAAGAAGCAAGATAGAGAAAGAGAGAGAGAAAGAAAGATGAGAAAGGAAGGAAGAGAGTGACGTCATCGGGTGGGAAAAATCGCGATATAGCATTTCGCGAAGAACGAGATCGTGAAAATCGAGGGATCACTGTATAGTGATAATCTTACAAACGCCTCATCGTACAGACTTTTCGAGATACAAATCCAGGGGTTAAGATTTTTTTGCCTCTTCTTACAAACTATTTTCATCTTACAAACCCACCGCCGCCGCTGGACTTCCTTGTTTTTGTGATGCTGCAGGGGAATCCCAGCAGCGCAAAAACGGGTACTTTGCTGGCAACGGAAGTCCGGAGGTGGGGTTTCCTATGGAGGGGAGCCTCAGGGGAATCCCAGCAGCGCAAAAACGGGCGCTTCGGTTGGCAAAAGGGGTGAGTTTTGGGCTTGCACGCATTAATCGCTTTTCCATTGATTCCTATGGGAAACATTGTTTCGTCTTACAAACTTTTCACCTTAAGAACCTCATCCTGGAACCAATTAAGTTTGTAACACAAGGTATCACTGTATTATATATTATATCTTGAACACCCAGTTCTTATCTAGAAAAGTTGGACTGTCCTCTGCGGGCCGGTCACAGACAGCGGGCGGGCCGCATCCGGCCCTCGGGCCGCATCTTGCCCAGGTCTGATCTAGACCAATTTCTTTTTGTTGGTAACTTGGCATGTCATCTTAACTGGTGGTCTCTATTTTTTCTTTAGCTTTCTAGCATACAAATAAACATTTTGTGATCAATCAATTTCTCAGGCATGTTTCTATTGATCCTGTAGCAAATAACCTGCCTTTTATGGATGAGAGCTTAAATTAAGACATTGCGCTGTTGTGAGTCTACAAATAGGTGATTTTTATGGTTGTCCACATGCACAAAAGAATATGGAGTATACATGTCAATTCATGTGCCTGGTTAGTTCCAGTGGGTTTGATGGTGGACGTCATAGCTTTACAAGTTGTACCCATGGTGTTTTATGGACATATTTTAAACAGACACCCCTCTCGATTGTTTACAGTTTAGCCCTGAAATGATCAAATAGCATTTTAAAATGTTTTTATGTATAGCTGGGATCTCATAGAGTAACATATTCCTACCTAGAGGAAAGATGGCTTCATAGTATAATTTATATATCTGACCTTAATACACTAAAACCCAGGCAAAAGTTAGGAGTTATTTTCATATATTTGTTATATTGAAGATTAATGTACATATTCATATTTGAAAAAGCGATCAAATGGATGTTAAATTTAATTCATTTAGTTCAGTAGGTTTGGCATAAGTATTACATTGAATAGAAGAATTACCTAATTGGGAGGAAGTTTATGAATGAGGAATTGGATGTAATAGCTGGATTACAAGTAAAATTAATGTATTCAGAATTTGAACTAAAATCCCATCATAGGTTTATGCTCGTGATTTGGAAACGTATTTTCATAACTGGACTTATTATTTTAAGTTTAAAATGGTAGAGAAATATAGCTCTTGGAGATATGGGAAAGGGTTTTTTAGTTCTACTGTGGGTAGGACGTTTTGGAAATTTGTTAACTTTGGACTTAAAGTAAAATGGAATTATGAAATCAGCAGAAATCAACAGTGGCTGGCTGGGGAATTCTGGGAGTTGAAGACCACCCAACTTCAGGCTGCCACGGTTGAGAAACATGGTTGTAATCAATGGTGTAATCTCAATAGTGTAATCTCAGAGTAATGTTACAGTACTATTCCAGCGATTTGTCATTTTACGTTCTTTTGTTACCTGTAGAAACAGTATTTTTCCTCTCCCTTTCTTCTCCTTTTAATGCTTTCTCTTTCTTCTACTTTTAATGCCTTCCTAGGAACCAGAAAGTAAGTATCCTCCGATAATACTGAACAGTTCTTGACTGGTTTACGCTAGAAGTCGTCCCGTCCCCGTGCTATCGTTTTGACATCCCTTAATCTCCTTTTCATACTTCTCTCTTTTTCTCCTTTTGATGTAACAGAGTGGTAGGACAAGAACAATTACGTTTCGGTTGGAGAAGCTGCAGTTCCATAACACGGACTGTTTATAAGCCTTCCATCCTTCGGTATAAAAAAAACCTGCTGATAGTTTTTGTATGCCACAATCTCCACATAACGCACAACGTAAAGGTTTTGTAGCACATATGTGGGTTCACCCCACTTTTGTTTAAAAAGTTGGCCCTTTGTTCTCAGGAGGTGTTTGCACATGACAACTAAGCCACATCAAGCTGTTCTGTCGGGCTGTCTGGTAGAATCCTCCCAAAAATTTCACAGGTACAAATTTCAGACACACACACGTTTGAAAATTCAAAACAATGTTCTTTATAATGAAAATTCACTTAAACCAAGCCCTCTTTTGGTATAGCAAAGAGCACTAGTCTCCAAACAAACTGGTAATTTGTACAAGTCCCTTATCAGTTCTGTGATACTTAGCTTGCAGCTGTGAGGCAATTCACAGTCCTTCTTTCACAAAGTGAAACACACTTTGCTCTGGTTTAGTTTCAAAGCGGGGAAAAATCAGCACACAAAAGGTCAAAGTTAGTAAAGCAGGCACGAAACACAACGATCAGATAATCCTCCACAATGGCCAAACCCACAGGCTGCTATTTATAGCAGCCTCACTAATGACCACAGCCCCACCCGACCACAGGTGGCCTCATTTTCTTTGATAATAATCTCTCAGTTGTTGTTGCCTATGTATCACTCTCCGCATGCGTGGCTGTATCATTAACCCTTGTTCCGAATCCAAGGAGGAGCTAGATAATTGATCTTCTGAGCTGTCTGCCCCACTCTCCTCCCTGTCACTCATGTCTTCTTGGTCAGAGGAGCCTTCATCAGCAGATTCCAACAGGAGCAAAACAGACCTGCAGCATGTGGATGTCTCCTCCACATCCACAGTCCTTGGGGCAGGAGCAGGGCCAGAGCTAACCACAACACCAAGCAAGCCATATTATGGGTTAGCATTATCTTCATTATTTATCCTTCCCATTCCCAAGGCCCTGCGAATAGCCATCAAAGCCATACAAAGAGCACTGTGAAGCCTTTTCCAATGATGGATAGAGCCACTAGGCAGTAGAGGTTTGCAGTCCGGGTTTCCTTTCTCCTAGAAAATGGGTTTGCTGCTTTATCTACCCTTGGAACATAGAGCCCTCTTCCGCCTTCAAAACAGTAACCCTGAAAAAGGGATCCTTACAAGACACATTTGAAATTCCATATAATAGCAGCTTTATTTAACAAGGGGAGAGTTTGATTTTTGGGATAGAAAGATGTCGCTGTGTTTTGTGCATTTTGACCGACACAAGCCAGCTGGATGTTAAAAGTTACCCTTGTATAAATTGGACCTCCTTCCTCCAAATGTTCTTAAACTTACTGCTATGACCTTTCTATAACACCTAATTCTAGGGCTGGTATCTTATTCTTTGATTTGCTTTAGATCTAAGAGAGATGGCATCCAAAATTGCCCAAGGGAATGTTAAGCCAGGAGCACAGTTTAAATGTTCCTTGTATGGCTTTGTATGTGAAAATCAACAACACAGTACAGTGGTACCTCGTGATATGAACCCCTCGTGATACGAACCTGGGGTTCGGAATTTTTTTGCCTCTATTTACAAACTTTTTTCGGCTTACGAACCCACCGCAGATCGCAAAATGGCGCTCTGATGGCCGCCACCGCCCGGCTGTCACCTTTTAAAACAGACGGGGGGCTTCTCAGCGTTCTCCCGAACCCGAACCCGATCTGGAGGCTGGAAAGGAGGTGGGGAATCCCAATAGGGAATTCCATGGACGGAGCTTTGACGTCTTTGTGACGTCAAAGCTCCGCCCATGAAATTCCCTATTGGGATTCCCCACCTTTCCAGCCTCCAGATCGTCTGAAAACGCTGCTGCCGATCGCAAAAATGGCGCTCCGCCGAGAAGCACCGCCGCCCGGCTGTAACCTTCTGAAACAGCTGGGCGCTTCTCAGCGGCCTCCGGAACCCGAACCCTAAAAGTTTGGGTTCGGGTTTGGGAAAACGCCGAGAAGCCCCCCGGCTGTTTTAAAAGGTGACCGCCGGGCAGTGGCGCCCAGCGGAGCGCCATTTTGTGATTTCTTTTCTCTCTTTTTGCACGCATTAATCGCTTTTACATTGTTTCCTATGGGAAACAATGTTTCGTCTTACGAACTTTTCGCTTTACGAACCTACTTCCGGAACCAATTAAGTTCGTAAGACAAGGTATTACTGTACTGGATTATAAACAAGTTAAAAGTAGGAAGGCACAGTAGAAAAAAATATATATTTACACTAGACCAGGGATATGCAAAGTTGCCTCTTCTATGACTTGTGGACTTCAACTCCCAGAATTCCTGAGCCAATCATGCTAGCTCAGGAATTCTGGGAGTTGAAGTCTACATGTCATAGAAGAGCCAACTTTGCCTATCCCTGCACCAGGCTAAAGCTACCATTACAAATCCTTGGTTTGTCTCCCCCGAGGTGGCATTGTGATGTCAAAGGCATTTAATGCCTGTCACAATTCCTTGGGAGTTCACATAATGCTTTATTCCAGGACTTGGCTCATAACAGCTTCCAGCTTTTTAACATCTCACTACAAATTTGTGATGGATACACTCAAGGTTAGACAAGTAACTTTTTCAAATTTGTAGTAGAGTGCTCCCTTTTCCAGTCTCCCAACAGTAAGTAGGAAAAATATTATTAAAAATAACCTGAGATGAAATGAACATTTTAAACAACACTTCGAGAGGAATGGCCTGACTTTTGTTCAGGTTAATGCCAAGTTATTTCATCTACATGTGGACCACAAGTTGTTTCCTTAGTGAGGCATCAAAATTGCCAATCCTATATATTTAAAACTGTCAAAAGACTCATAAATTCTTCCTTATTAGTCCTTAAGTTGAGTATCCAACGTCAGCAGGACTTTTTGGGAGCGTAGATTAATTTTGCCAATTACCAGATTCTTAAAATGCCCTTTAATTGAACAAGTCAGTATTTCCAGCTGAGAGCTAACTTTTAATTCTGCTTTATTTATGTGAAATATCCCCTTCTAGAAGAAACAACTGGCAATTTATGGGATGTTTTGGCCTGCACATTCTCTCCCCTTCTTCACCAGGAGGGATGGGACTGAATTTCTTTCAAAATAGGCAGTCCTTGCTTAGTGACGGCTTTGTATAGCAACCTATTTGCACTTATGATGATGATAAAAAAATGACGTTGCAATCAATCCTTGCATTTATGACTTTCAGCTTAAAATAATAAAATAACAAAATACAGCAAAGGGAAACCCAAACATAAAACTAGTACTAAACCCCCAAAGTTATAAAAACTAGGCATTCACATTCATTCTAACCACAGTCCATATCATCGGCGGGAGTGAAATGGTTTAAGAAATACGAGGCATTAAAAATAAAAATATTGTTGGCATACTAGAGAATGACAAGGGACAGAGCTTTATAAAACAATTGCCTTAAAGGCCTTTTAAAAAATGGTGCAATCCACACGACTAAGGCTTTGTATACAGGTAGTCCTCAACTTACAACCATTTGCTTAGCGGCTGTTGGAAGTTACAGTGGTGCTGAAAAATGACTTGCCCTCGGTCCTTGGCTTACCACCGTTGCAGCATAACCACAATCACATGAACAAAATTCGGGTGCTTGGCAACCAGCATGGATTTATGACGGTTGGAGCATCTCTGGGATCGTGGGATAGTTCTTTGTCACCACCCCAGCCAGCTTCTGACAAGCCATGTCAGTGGGGATTCACTTAATGACCGCATGATTTACTTTACTGCAATGATTAACCGTCGCAATAAAAGAGATGGTCAGATGGATCATGAGTCATTTAACAACCACGTTGCTTATCCACGGGAATTCTGGTCCCCAATTGTCATAAATCGAGGGCTATGTATTCAAGTAGTCCTCAACTTACAACAGGTTCATTTAATGTCCGTTCCAAAGTTACAACGGCATTTAAAATGTGACTTAAGGCCATTTAAGTAAACACAACTTGTTGCAGCATCCCCCCCTGGGTCACGTGATCAGAACTCGCCCGCTTGGCAACTGACCCGTATTTATGTCTGTTGCAGTGTACTGCGGTCATGTGATCCCCTTTTGTGAGTTTCCGACAAGCAAAGCCAATGGGGAACGAGATTCACTTAACAGCCGTGACACTCGCTTAACCACCGCAGGGATTCCCTTAACCACTTTAGTACAGTGGGGCAAGGCTCCCTTAACAACTGTCTTGCTTAGCCACAGAAATGTTGGGCTTAATTGTGGTTGTGTGTTGAGGACTACCTGTAAATGGTGGAGCTCGGGGGCATTGCATAAGCCTTTCCAGCCTTGCTCCAGCCACCCTTCCAGAGTTCCCACCCGCAGGGCCCATGCGCCCAGGTTGGAGAACGCCGGGACACCGCTCGCTGGTTGTGGTGTGTTATTTCAGCCACTGTACCTTTGTGCTTGTCTCTTCATGCTGGCGTTCCGTTCGGAAGATGAGAACCAGGAAGCTGCTGTGCCCCACCGAAAAGGTCTGGGTGGACAAGCCCAAGTACGACGAGGCTGAGAGGCTTCACTATGAACGAGAAGCAGCATTAGCCGCCTCGGCGGCCGGGTCTTGCCAAGAGTTGGTGACCGTCAACGGCTTCTGCCCCGAGGAAGTGTTGAAGGCGGAGCTGTGGCGGGTTGGCAGTGGTAAGAATCAGAAGAAAAGGAAGTATTCCCCCAAAGCCAAGTCTTTGCGGCCCAAAATAGATCCCGTCCTGGCAGGGTTGATGGCTGACCACGTCTGGTTTGACAAGCCTCGGTTTGACCAAGTGGAATCTGCCTATCACGTGACGCTCGCCGACTCTTTGCCCCCCGTGGTGCTTCCCGTCGTGGAGCCGGCTGCTGTGGTGCCTTGGTCCAAAGACGCCATCCAGTTTGAGGTCGAGCCCAGCGAAAACCCGGCCGTCTTGTGCTGCGCCCACAGCAGCCTTATGGCATGCCATCACGTCATTCAGGACGTGTGGGTCAACAAATTCCACTTTGACGATGCCGAGAAGGCCTTTGTGGAAAGGTCCCAACTCATGACGCTCACACACTTGCTCCAGCCCCCGTCCGTCCTGACCCTGGCCAGCGCCGGGCCCATCACACCAGACGAGGGCTATGTGACGGCCCTGGCTACTCCTTCCACCCCGGCCCACGTTGCCGATGCTGAGCGTCAGGCCCCCAGCGCTCCGCTCATCCCGGCGGGAGATGCGAACCAGACTGTGAACGGCAAACCTCCGGGTTCCAGCTTGCAAGCTCTGCTGTCCGAAGTCTGGCTGGAGAAGCCGATCTACGACGACGCCGAGCGGTTATTCTACGCCAACATGTTTGACGGCCACCCTCTGGGAAAGGTGAGGCTGCAGGAGCGTGGCCACGCCGACCTCTCCCGAAAAGGCCGGAAAGAGAAGAAGGGCCGGAGCAGCCTAAGGAAGCAGTCGATGGGCAAGCGAGGAAACAACGCCGCCATCGGGACACTGTCTCCCCAGGAAATTTCGGCAGCAACACACCCACAACGCCCCGCCTGGCACTTTATGCACCCGGATACCGAATCTTTGTGGTTCAGCAAGCCTACGTACGACAGTGCAGAAGCCGTCTTCTACGCCTCCCTCGCCCAGGAAGAAGCCAGCAGGCTATCGGAAGCCACGCTAGCAGCCAAAGCCACTCCGCCCACTCCGCAGCCCTCCGGCGCACCAGAGCCTGATGCTAAGTAGGAAAAGCACGGGTTGGGGGTGTTTGACAGGGGGGGGAGGGGGGCAGTGTTCTCAGTCCCAACATCCTAGCTACAAAGAATCACCCTCAGTGTGCAGAGGACGAGGGGGATGTTGTGCAACTGGTCACGCAAGGGCTAAGATAGCAATAGCACCTAGACCAGTGGTTCTCACCCTTTCTAATGCCGTGACCCTTAATACAGTTCCTCATGTTGTGGTGACCCCCAACCATAAGTCTAGTGCCAATTCTCCCAACAAGATGATTGGCCGGAAGGTCAGAAGGACGTCCCCACTGTAAACGCCCGATTGGTCAGATTGTAAAAATATGTTCCAAGGCCCCAGAATAGAAGCTTTAGTTCCTAACACCAGGAGAAATTTGTCTTTTCCCCGTAATCTTAGGCGACCCTTGTGAAATGGTCATTCGACCCCCAAAGGGGTCCTGACCCCCAGGTTGAGAACCACTGACCTAGACTTATATACTGCTTCATAGTATTTTTATAGCCCTGTCTAGAAGCCCTTTTCTAACCCTGGAAGTCTTTATGAGGATGTTGGATAACCATTTGTCTGAAGTGATGTAGAGTTTCCTGTCTAAGCGGCGGTGTGTGTGTGTTGGACTAGATGATCTCCAAGGTCCCTTCCATCTCTGTTATTATATTAAAATGGCTGAAGCGGTTTTCAGAGTCAGCCTATTCCCCCCCCCCCAAAAAAAACCAATCTGGGCCCTCCTTTTACGGACCTCGGAAGGTGGAATCAATCTTGAGACAGCCAGGATTGAACTGCTGGCATTGGGCAGAGGGCCTGCAACTGCATTCTAACCACTTGCATTCCTCCCTCGCTTCCCAATTAGCATTAGCAGTCAGACTTATACCGCTTCATGGTGCTTTACAGCCCCCTCTAAGCGATTTACAGAGTCGGCCTATTGCCGCCAACAATCTGGGTCATTTTGCCGCCCTCAGTAGAATGGAAGGGGTCAACCTTGAGCCAGTCAGGATCGAACAGCAGGCAGCCAGGCAGTCATCAGAGGTAGCCTGCAGTACTGCATTCTAACCAGTAGAGGGCTGCTGCATGGACGGTCCGGCACACAGTCCCAGTTGGAAAAATGGTGATGCGCACGCATCTCTGCGTCCCTGATATGTGCCTGTGTGAGCTTCTGCGCATGCGCAGGAAACGAAATCTCGCGTGAGGATGCTCGTGTGTGCACGATTTTGCCGATTTTCGGCGTTCTTTTTCTTCCGCGCATGTCAAAAATTGCTGAAATTTGGATGCGAGTGTTCTCGTACGATATTTTGTTTCCTGTGCATGCTTCCTGTGCATTTTCAGTTTCTGCGCATGTGCAGGAGCCGAATCATGCGCCGGTGATAGGGAGCCCTTCACTGATTCTAACCACTGCGCCACCGTGGCTGATGATGCTCCGTTTTGGCAAGGAGCATTATTGAAAAGGCAAAATTAACCCTTCATTTTTTTAGCAGAACCTAGAACTAAGGAGAAATTTCCTGACAGTTAGAAGAATTAATCAGTGGAACAACTTGCCTCCAGAAGTTCTGGGTGCTCCAACATTGGAAGAAGATGTTGGATAACCATTTGTCTGAAATAGTGTCGGGTTTCCTGCCTGACCAGGGGGTTGGACTAGAAGACCCCCAAGGTCCCTTCCAGCTCTGTGATTCCGTATTCTGAGAAGGCATTCCATGTGTTCCGAAGTGAAGGGTTTGGAAAGAGGTTGTCTCTTCCCTCTGTTGCGGTCGACTTGGGTGATGTGTGTACCAAGGGAGTCCCTGTGAGCTAGTATAAGATGAAAGGATGCTTCGTTCACTGAATCTAGATTTTAAAAGCGCCCCCAGCCCCTTGGGAGTCAAATTCATGCATCGCCTGAGTCTCCAAAAACTGCCCCCCCTAGTGACAGGGCGGAAGAACCTGCCGCAGCCGACTCACTGCGGGATAACTCAGCCTTACCAACTTCCTCCAAATTGTGGTTGCAAGTTGAATTGTTGTCATTTGCGTTTCATTCTGTCCCTCCTTTGACAACCTTTCCTAAGTGATTCCATTCCGCTATCCCTTCGATATTTGTGTAAATCTTGCCCCGGGACGAATTGGCCACTGTGACACGTTTTTGTGGTTTTCTCCTTGGTGTGTGTAGAACTGCTGCCTCACAAGAGGGATGCCAGTGGCCAGAGATGTTTTGAAGGATAAAACAACCAGGGATTCTTAGCTTGAGTTTTTTTAGGCTGGCCTGAATGGCATAAAATCAGATTTTGGATGTCTCTTGAGATAAAGTACAGTGGTATCTCGTGATACGAACCCGGGGTTCAGAAATTTTTTGCCTCTTCTTACAAACTTTTTTCTGCTTACGAACCCACTGAAGATCGCAAAATGGCGCTCCGCTGGGCACTGCCGCCCGGCTGTCACCTTTTAAAACAGCCGTTGGGCTTCTCGGCGTTCACCCGAACACCGAACTTTTCGGGTTCGGGTTTGGGAATTCCAATAGGGAATCCCAATAGGAAATTCCATGGACGGAGCTTTGGTGTCACAAAGACGTCCTTCCTGGAGGCCACGTTTCGGCCTCCAGGAAGGACGTCTTCGTGACGTCAAAGCTCCGCCCATGGAATTTCCTATTGGGATTCCCCACCTCCTTTCCAGCCTCAGGCATCCAGACAAAGGTTTTCCCGGAAAAGGTTTGAGAAGGTGCCTGTTGTAAATAATACAGGAAGCCTTATTCCCTTGCGCGGTTTTGTTCAATCCCTTGAGGGCTTATTGGTGCCAGGCTGTTTGGAGTTTACTGAGAAGGTTGGGATACTGCCAAGCCCATCGTTCTGTGCCGTTTAAGGATCGGGTGCTGCTTGTAGAGTTGGCTTCTACGTATTTGCTGAAAAAAAAAAAAAAAGAGGACCGGGACACAGAATTTTTGAACAGAATTTGTAACTGATAGTTGGGTTCCCATTCATTTTTCAAGTGTCAAATGTTTCGAATGATATGTCGTTTGCAGTTTGGTTAGTTTTTCCATATAGATCAAGGATAACCAAAGTTGACACCCTTAAGGCTTGTGGACTTCAACTCCCAGAATTCCCCAGCCAGTACAGCTGGCTGGGGAATTCTGGGAATTGAAGTCCACAAGCCTTAAAAGGCTCCAAGGTTGGACATCCCATATCTAGAGTGATGGGTTAGTGATTTCTTAACCAGGTGCAGCCCTGAGGGATGGAGAGGGGAAAGACTTGTGGTCATTCGGTGTCCCGATCCTCCAACCAAGTGCTCTCAAATAATTTATTTAACCTCCCCCTTCTTTGCAGAAAAATGGCCACCCACTTCCTCATGCACGAGAAGATCTGGTTCGACAAATTCAAGTACGACGATGCTGAGAAACGATACTATGAACAGATGAACGGCCCAGCCCACAGCCCTTCCTGCCAGCAGGTAAGATGCTGACCGTCTCCCCTGCCCAAGCCACAGGTGGCCTCTCATGTTATCTGGCCCAGTACTGTCCTGTGCACGGCCCTCGGAGCTAACCCACCGACTCAAAAATCCTTTATTTTATGATAAAATCAAACTATTGATATAAGCACACATAACAAAAAGCAGATTTTAAACGGCCAGGGGAAAAGAGTTATCTTTTTCTTTGGAGCTAAGCATCAACAATGTCCCGGAAAGGCACCAAACTGGGTCTTAAATAAAAGTCCATTCATCATTTAAGCATATCAATTTGCTCACCCAAGTCCCAGCCAACAAGCATCCTCAGAGAATGCCTTTTATTGAGGCAGAAATCATGGTTTTAAAGCCTTGTTCAATCGCGCACACACACACATCTCTCCCATTGAATGATGTTGAATCCCCACACGCAGTTTCCCAAGATCCTTTGCCTTTATACTGCCTGGAAGTGACACCACATCCCAAAGAGATAAGTCTGTAAACTAATACCTTTTACTGTGCAATTCCTCTTGCCTTCTCAACAATCTCCTATAGCAAGGATCTATCCAGTGACTATCCACTCTCATGTCTTTCTCATCCTCTGACTGGGACCCGCTTCCCCATTGTCACATCAGCCCCCTCTAGTGGTTCCTCAGGCCACTTTCTCCCTCACTCTCGCTGTCTGCATCAGCTGGCAATCCCCCTTGACCAAAGGTATCCAGAGGAGCCTGCCTCACCCTCCTCAGAACCTGACATGACCTGAGGTGGGCAAGGAGAACTCACAACAAATACAGTGTAATTGTAATCTAATTGTGAATACAGTGATACCTCATCTTACAAACCCCTCGTCATACAAACTTTGTGAGATACAACCCCGGGGTTTAAGATTGTTTCGCCTCTTCTTCCAAACTATTTTCACCTTACAAACCCAAGCCGCCACCACTGGGAATGCCCTGCGCTGCTGAGATTCCCTGTTGGGATTCCCCTGCAGCATCACAAAAACACGGAAGTCCGGAGGTGGGGTTTCCCACGGAGGAGAGCCTCAGGGGAATCCCAGCAGCGCAAAAATGGGCGCTTTCGGCTGGCAAAAGGGGTGAGTTTTGGGCTTGCACACATTAATCGCTTTTCCATTGATTCCTATGGGAAACATTGTTTCGTCTTACAAACTTTTCACCTTACAAACCTCATCCCAGAACCAATTAAGTTCGTAAGACGAGGTATCACTATACTCTACTAGTCCCTTCCGATCCATCCCAGCTTGTATTTTTCTCTTGCATTGATGTCTTCACAAGGCCTTGGTATTCTGACCCAGCTCTTCCAACAAAACGAAAACCTCTGTAGCTGACGCAATGATTCCTTTTATTAGGAGTGCCAGCAGCCCCGGCAAAAAAGCTTCTCCCTCACCGCAGGCTAACAAGCCTGTCCAGCAGGGAGATAAATACACTGGTCAAAAACACAAAGGGAACCCTCCAAGAACCCATCCTAGATCTGAATGAATGAAATATTCTCATTGAATACAAAGTTGAATGTGCACAACACCAGGTGAAATGGATTGTCAATCAGAGTTGCTTCCTAAGTGGACAGTTTGATTTCACAGAAGTTTGATTGACTTAGAGTTATATTGTGTTAAGTGTTCCCTTTGTTTTTTTGAGCAGGATAGGTGTCTGCCACATCTATTCATCTCCGCCTCCTGCCTTTGATCCCCAGAGCTAGGGTGGGGCTTTACTAGCAGCTGTGGTCTTCCGTCCAAAGCAGGCAGAGGTTGCAGCTTACCTCCGCTACCGGTCCTGATGTGCGCGCAGCTCTGGGTGATTGGTGATCGGTGTGTGCGCCGTTGGGGCGAGATTTGGCTTCTGTGCATGCGCAGGAGGCAAATATTGTGAGAAGACGCCGGGGTGCGCGAGATTTCAGCGATGCTTTTGCTTCCGTGCATGTGTGGAAGCAAAAAAATTGCCAAAATTAGTTTAGTTTTCGTTTTATTGGATTTATATGCTGCCCCTCTCCGAAGACTTGGGGCGGCTTACCACATATATACCAAAAAAAAAAAAGTACATTGAAATCCAATGAATTAAGATTAAAAGTTAAATTAAAAACTAAAAAAACAAGTGAAATAGACACATATCCATTCAATTTATTTATTTATTTATTAGATTTGTGTGCCGCCACTCTCTGTAGACTCAGGGCGGCTCACAACAATAATAAAACAATTCATGACAAATCTAATGATTTAAAAAACATTAAAAAAACCCATTACAGTGGAACCTCAAGATACGAACCTAATTGGTTCCAGGGGGAGGTTCGTATGACGAAACATTGTTTCCCATAGGAAACAATGTAAAGTCAATTAATCCGTGCAACAACAAAACCCCCCCTGCAAAAAAATGCTGCCGCCCGGCTGTCACCTTTTAAAACAGCCGGGGGGCTTCCCAGCAGCCTCCTGAACCCCAACGCCAAACCCCAACGCCAAGTCTGCACTGGCTGCCGATCAGTTTCCGGTCACAATTCAAAGTGTTGGTTATGACCTTTAAAGCCCTTCATGGCACTGGACCAGAATATCTCCGAGACCGCCTTCTGCCGCACGAATCCCAGCGACCGATTAGGTCCCACAGAGTGGGCCTTCTCCGGGTCCCGTCAACTAAACAATGTCGGTTGGCGGGTCCCAGGGGAAGAGCCTTCGGCCCCGACTCTCTGGAACCAACTCCCCCCAGAGATTAGAACTGCCCCTACTCTCCCTGCCTTCCGTAAAGTTCTTAAAACCCACCTTTGCCGTCAGGCCTGGGGAAACTGAAACATCTCCCCCGGGCATGTACAATTTATGCATGGTATGTTTGTGTGTGTGCTTGTTAGTATATTGGGGTTCTTTTTAAACTTTTTTAAATATTTAAATTTATTTGGATTTGTTACGATTTGTTTATGCCTTGTTGTGAGCCGCCCTGAGTCCGCGGAGAGGGGTGGCATACAAATCTAAAAAATAAATAAATAAACAAACAAACAAACAAACAAATAAATAAACAAACCCTCCACGCACTTCGCCCTGAATGCCTCCTGGCTCAAGCCGGCGGCGGCAGACCGCCTTTGGGTTTTTGGCTCGGGAGGGGGAGCAGGAGGACCTTCCTAACTCCCTCCCCCCCCAGCCAAAAACCCAAAGCCTGTCTGTTGCCGCACGGTTTAGCCAGGACAGGAGCGGCGAAGTGACGTGGAGGAATGCGAAGCTGAAACCGGGCACTTTGCCGCTCCTGTCCTGGCTAAACCGTGCGGCAACAGACAGGCTTTGGGTTTTTGGCTGGGGGGGGGAGGGAGTTAGGAAGGTCCTACTTTCCCCCCCCCCCAGCCAAAAACCCAAAGCGGCCTCCCGAACTTTCACTGAGAAGCCCCGCCCCCCGGCTGTCACCTTTTAAAACAGCCGGGGGGCTTCTCGGCGGCCTCCCGAACGCCGAACCCGGAAGTTCGGGT
The DNA here is from genome assembly GCF_031021105.1 of Erythrolamprus reginae. Taxonomy (NCBI): domain Eukaryota; kingdom Metazoa; phylum Chordata; class Lepidosauria; order Squamata; family Dipsadidae; genus Erythrolamprus; species Erythrolamprus reginae. The sequence goes on from NC_091952.1 coordinate 256,563,212, forward strand.
TTGGCGTTCGGGTTCAGGAGGACTCTGAGAAGCCCCCCGGCTGTTTCCAAAAGCAACAGCCGGGCGGCGGGGCTTCTCGGAGGCGGCGGCGGCGGGTTCGTAAGACGGAAAACGTTCGTAAGAAGAGGCAAAAAATTTCTGAACCCCGGGTTCGTATCTCGGGTTGTTCGTATGGCGGGGCGTTCGTATCATGAGGTACCACTGTATTAAAGCAGACATACACACAAACATACCATACATAAATTGTATAGGCCCGGGGAAGATGTCTCAATTCCCCCATGCCTGACGGCAGAGGTCGGTTTTAAGGAGTTTACGAAAGGCAGGGAGGGTGGGGGCAGTTCTAATCTCTGGAGGGAGCTGGTTCCAGAGAGTCGGAGCCGCCACAGAGAAGGCTCTTCCCCTGGGTCCTGCCAAACGATATTGTTTAGTCGACAGGACCCGGAGAAGGCCCACTCTGTGGGACCTAATCGGCTGCTGGGATTCGTGCGGCACCCACATTTCCTCTCACAAGATTTTGCTTCCTGTACATGCGCAGAAGCCAAATCTCGCTCTGATGCGCATGCAGGCCCGCCAGTCACCTGGAATTGCGTGCACAGCTCCATTTTTGCTACCGGAACGCCATCCCCTGTCCTGGTTCAGGTAGGAACCTAATACTGGTCCCAAGGACCAGCCCATAGATTTCCACTCCTCTCCTCTCCTCTGCCTAATGCACATCCATGTTGCAGGCATAGGACCCACCCGTTCCTCCTCTTCCTCATCTGCCACCTCGAGACCTGGGGGCTGTTGATTCCATCTGAGGGCTGACGGACAGCCCAGGCTCTGCCTCTTATCTCTCTCTGCCGGCCCCGTTCCTTCTGACTCCCACGAGGCCTCCTCCTCCTCTGATTCAGCAGTTGGAGGGGCCTACAAGCCAAAAAACTTTGGAAACCCATTTCTGCCCACCCTGCCCTCCCAGTTTTGGTTCCCCTTGGAGGGTTACCTGACGAGAAAGCCCCAAAGAGCTGATGGCAAGATTGGTCCTTTGTCTCCCAACGCAACCAGCGAGTACAAATTGCGTGCCGTCTCTGTAACTTGATTCTTAGAGAGTATTTCTCTGGCCTTTTTTGAACTCGGTTCCATTGTCAGTCATCCTTTGAATTGGGTTCAGTTTGAACTTCCCAATAATTTCAGGTCTTTGGCCAGAGGTGGTGGGAAGCACCAGGGAAGGCCTGCCATCTTCGGCATTACCGGTGCGCCCTCCAATGCTATCATGGCTGCACATACACCCATTGGTGTGAGATTTTGCTTCTGCGCATGTGCAGCAAACAAAATTTCATGTGAAGACGCTTGCGCGAGTGAGATTTTGGTGATTTTTGCTGATATTTTTGCTTCCGCGTATGCGCAGAAGCAAAAAACCGCCACGTTAGGGTCTTCACATGAGATTTTGCTTTCTGCTCATGAGCAGAAGCGAAATCTCATGCGGGGGTGCGTGTGCATGTGTCGGGAGCATGCAGCTGCGCACATCCTCAAAATCGCTACTGGAACTGGGCCGCACCTTCAAGGAGAGTCAAGGAAACGGTGGCTGGTTCAGCTCCTCTGTAGGGATGGCTCAATTCCCGCGTAACCCTCGGGAATAACATGCAGGTATTCCTTGACTTACAACCAGAACGAGTTCCAGAGTTTCCTTTGCTGAGCGAGACCGTTCTTAAGTGAGCTTTGCCCCATTTTACAGCCTTTCTCGCCACAGTCGTTAAGTGAATCTCTGCCGCTGTTAAATTAAGATTTAAGATTCATTAGATTTGTATGCCGCCCCTCTCCGAAGACTCGGGGCGGCTCACAACAACAACAACAACAATACAATGCATAGAATACAAATCCAATAGAGTTAAAAAAACGAGATGCAAAACCCATAAATATTAAAAGCAACCATTACTGCACAATCACACCATTCTCATGTATTACAGTCAGGAAAAAAGGTGGTGGTGGGAGAAGAGATAGTTATTCCCCCCCATGCCTGGCGACATAGATAGGTCTTTAACATCTTGTGGAAGGCAGGAAGGGTAGGGGCAATTCAAATCTCCTGGGGGGAGTTGATTCCAGAGGGCCGGGGCTGCCACAGAGAAGGCTCTTCCCCTGGGTCCCGCCAAACGGCATTGTTTAGTCGACAGACCCGGAGAAGGCCAACTCTGTGGGACCTGATTGGCCACTGGGATTTGTGTGGCAGAAGGCGTTCCCGGAGTCACAAGATTGTTAAGTTGAATCTACTTCCCCATGGAGTTTGCCAGAGAGGGTCGCAAACGGGGTTTATGTAACCACGGGATGCTATGACCGTTGTAAATATGAATACGTTGCCGAGGGTCTGAATTTTGATCAAGTGACCTTATGGGGGGATATGCTACAACGGTCGTAAGTGTGAGAAATGGCCTGGAAGTCACTTTTCCCCCACTGCCGTCGTAACTTTGGTTTCTAAAGGAATGTTTCTAAGCCAAGGATTACCTGAAACCCGTCAATCAGAATACTAAATGCAGGTGGTCCTCGACTTACGATTATCATTGATCCCCCTCCCATTTCTGTTGTTAAATGAAACATTTGTTTTGCCTCCTTTTACGACATTTCTTGCCAGAGTTGTTAAGTGAATCATCGTAGTTGATGTGCTACTAATGCAGTTGTTAAGTGAATCTGGTTTTCCCATTGACTTTCCTTGTCGGAAAGTCTCAGAAGGGGAAATCGCACGACGTTGCAACCGTCACAGGTACATGCCAGTTGCCAAGCATCTGAATTTTCAATCACGTGACCATGAGGACTCAGCAACAGTTGCAAATGTGAAAAAAATGGTCACAGCCTCACTTTTTTCCAGTGCCGTTCTCATTTTCAACAGTCACTAAATGAACTGTTGGTAAGTCAGGGATTTGCTGTCCCTCGAAGGGGGAGGTCATATAAATCCAATTAATAAATTAATAAATTATCTGTATTTATCATAGTCTGAGATCCTGGCTCACCGCTATTGGACTCCTGTTTTTAACAGGAAACCTTGATTAAATAGTTTAACAGCAACTCCTTCATTCTCTGCCCTTACGGGAGAAATCCCAATTTTTTGCATTGACTGTGACCATTGCCTACCTGTCTTCTGGGACAAGCCAGGATTCCTTGTTTGAGCTTCAACAAAACTGGCTTATTAAGGGCCACGACAGAGACCTCTAGCCAAATCACACCACTGTCCCTCGAAACACACACAAATAGACGTACACACTCCCATTTTAAAGCCTCTTAATGACTTATGGAACCCCACTTCATGCTGCTTTCTTAACTGCTCTTTCAGGATTAAAAAAAAACAAAACCCTTTTTAGTCTATTATTATTATTATTATTATTATTACTATCATTATCATTATTATTATTATTATTTATTAGATTTGTATGCCGCCCCTCTCTGTAGACTTGGGGCGGCTCACAACAATAACAAGAACAATGTAAGAACAAATCTAATAATTTAAAAAACGCTAAAAAACCCATTATTAAAAGCAAACATACACACAAACATACCGAGTCTGCGGAGAGGGGCAGCATACAAATCTGATTAAACTTAAACTGTATAGGCCCAGGGGAGATGTCTCAGTTCCCCCATGCCTGACGGCAGAGGTGGGTCTTAAGAACTTTATGAAAGGCAAGGAGGGTGGGGGCCGTTCTAATCTCCGGGGGGAGCTGATTCCAGACGGTTGGGGCCGCCACAGAGAAGGCTCTTCCCCTGGGTCCCGCCAAATGACATTGTTTAGTTGATGGGACCCGGAGAAGGCCAACTCTGTGGGACCTAACGGGTCGCTGGGATTTGTGCGGCAGAAGGCGGTCCCGGAGGTATTCTGGTCCTGACCCTAGCTTTCAGTCCACATATTTCTTGGTGATCTCCCATCCAAATAGTCACCAGGCCCAATCCTGCTTAGCCTCCCACCCCAGGCATGCTTTGATGCCTTCAGAGACCTTGCTTACCGCTAATTTTTTTTTTCATGAAGTGAAATTGGCTCCAGACAGTATTGATCGAAGTCAGCGACTCCAATCCCTCCTAAAAAAGGCCAGCCGTAGCAAGACCTGCCCTTCTTCTGGGACAAGCAAATGATTCCTGGTTTGAGCTTCAACAAAACTGTCTTATTTAAAATAAGACCTCACTGTGGGGTCCCAGCAGAAGGAACAACTTCTTGGGGCAACTATTTTGTTTCCATCTCCTTGATGTTGCTTAGCTTCTGAGAACTGCCCTCCCACCCCACCCCAGCCCCATCTCCATGCAGCTGCTACTGGTCTCCAGTGGTTCTCCTGGTTGTGTGTGGGGACATTGCAAAGTGTGTGTGAGTGCCTTGTTTTCCTTGGCTTGTGTACTCACGACTCCAAAGATGCCTATAACAAAAAGGAATCTTTGCAGCTGGTGGTTGAACTGTGGGGTCCTTGTTGTGCTCTCTGAGCTTGGTGGTTTTCTCACAGATGTTTCAAGACACAACTAGGGAACATTGTTAAGGAGTGTGCAGAGTGATCGCTGAGTTGTCAAAAATACACATACACAGGGGAAGCGTGGAGTTATCCAGTTGATAGCCCAGAGATACGAGTAATAGTTCAGTCGGACAAACCAGATACATTAAGTGTATAAAATAGTATTTACTTTGGTAAATATCTTAGTCAAGAACCGATCTAGTCATAGACAGTTAAATCCGTCATTACATATACGGTGGTACCTCTACTTACGAACTTAATTCTTTCCATGATCAGGTTCTTAAGTAGAAAAGTTTGTAAGAAAAAGCAATTTTTCCCATAGGAATCAATGTAAAAGCAAATAATGCATGCGATTGGGGAAACCACAGGGAGGGTGGAGGCCCTGTTTCCTCCCAGGAGATTCCTAGGGAGGCCTCACGGAGGCTTCTCTTTGCCTTTTCCAGACCTATTTCCTCCCAGGAGATTCCTAGAGAGGGTCCACAGAGGCTTTTCCCCGCCTTTTCCGGTCCTGTTTCCTCCCAGGAGATTCCTAGAGGCCCCACGGAGGCTTCTCCCTACTTTTTCTGGCCCTGTTTCCTCCCAGGAGATTCCTAAAGGCCCCACGGAGGCTTCTCCCTGCTTTTTCTGGTTATAGTTTCGGAGGCTCAGGTTTTTAAGTGAAAAATGGTTCTTGATAAGAGGCAAAAAAATCTTGATCCCCCAGTTCTTATCTAGAAAAGTTTGTAAGTAGAGACATTTGTAGGTAGATGTACCACTGTATCTTCAATGCAATTTAATACACATATATCCATCACCAATTAAAATACTCAATATACGTTAATACTTAATTTCATATCCCTTACTTTCGGTATATATCATTTATTTCATGCTGCCTCCTTTTCTAATTTTGTCACTTGGATTACACAGATTGTTTCGTTTTCTAGTTGAATTTAATGCTATTGCTTACTTCCTCTTGTTAGCTGTTTTCTCTTGTCCAAGAAAACAACCTGAGCCATTATGCTTCAATCTTTTCCTTATTTCCTTACTAATCATCATCATTATTTTTAACTCCTATTTTCAATGTTTTTTTTTTAAATCCAAGTTTACCTATTCTCAAAAAGAAAAAAATAAACAGAAAAAAACAAAGTCCATTCATATTAAATATTTTATGCATTATGTCTAACTAACATCGATTACATATGTTCTGTCGAGCTCTCTGGTAGAATCCTCCCAAAAATTCACAGGTACAAATTTCAGACACACACGCGTTTGAAAATTCAAAACAATGTTCTTTATAATGAAAATTCATTTAAACCAAGCTCTCTTTTGGTATAGCAAAGAGCACTGGTCTCCAAACAAACTGGTAATTTGTACAAGTCCCTTATAAGTTCTGTGATACTTAGCTTGCAGCTGTGAGGCAATTCACAGTCCTTCTTCCACAAAGTGAAACACACTTTGCTCTGGTTTAGTTTCCAAGCGGGGAAAAATCAGCACACGAAAGGTCAAAGTCAGCAAAGTAGTCATGAAACACAAGGATCAGATAATCCTCCACAATGGCCAAACCAACAGGCTGCTCTTTATAGCAGCCTCACTAATGACCACAGCCCCACCCAACCACAGGTGGCCTCATTTTCTTTGATAATAATCTCAGTTGTTGCCTATGCATCGCTCTCCGCATGCGTGGCTGTATCATTAACTCTTGTTCTGAATCCAAGGAGGAGCTAGATACTTGATCTCCTTCTGAGCTGTCTGCCACACTCTCCTCCTCCCTGTCACTCATGTCTTCTTGGTCAGAGGAGCCTTCATCAGCAGATTCCACTGGGGGCAAAACAGGCCTGCAGCATGTGGATGTCTCTCCCACATCCACAGTCCTTGGGGCAGAAGCTGGGCCAGAGTTAACCACAACAATATACATGGCAAAACGAAAATTATTTGAATTCCTCAAGCTTAAATACAGTAACTTTTAAAATTCTTTAATCATTAAACTATATCTTCCCCTTTCATGTTACAAGCATATCATTTTAAATTTAATTCAGCAAAATCAAGCTTATGTCAAACTATTACATTGTTAATATATTTTCCGAAAAAACCTTACTAAATTATATCATCATTTTCACCTTGTCAACTATATCTACAAATAGTTAATCATTATTTCATGAAAATATTTCAATACATTTAAATAGTTTCTAAAACACTTCACTTCTCTCTCTGAAGAAAGAGAATGAAAAAATCAGGGAAAGGGACAATAATCTAGCAAAGCACAGAAGACCCCTCCACTCTTAGCACTTCTTAGGGCCTGGAAGAAAGGCAGAAGATAGAATAGAATAGAATAGAATTTTATTGGCCGTGTGATTGGACACACAAGGAATTTGTCTTGGTGCAGATGCTCTTAGCGTACATAAAATAAAATATACATTAGTCAAGAATCATGTGGTACAACACTTAATGATTGTCATAGGGGTCAAATAAGCAATGAAGAAGCAATACAGTGTTCCCTCGATTTTCGCGGGGGATGCGTTCCGAGACCGCCCGCGAAAGTCGAATTTCCGCGAAGTAGAGATGCGGAAGTAAATACACTATTTTTGGCTATAAACAGTATCCCAAGCCTTCCCTTAACACTTTAAACCCCTAAATTACAATTTCCCATTCCCTTAGCAACCATTTAGATTATTACTCACGATGTTTATTTATGAAAGTTTATTTAAAAAAAATGTTTTTTAAAGGCAGACGAAAGTTTGGCAATGACATATGACGTCATCGGACGGGGAAAACCGTGGTATAAGGGGAAAAACAGCAAAGTATTTTTTAATTAATATTTTTGAAAAACCATGGTATAGACGTTTCGCGAAGTTCGAACCCGCGAAAATCGAGGGAACACTGTATTAATAAAAATCTTAGGATATAAGCAACAAGTTACAGTCATACAGTCAACATGGGAGGAAATGGGTGATAGGAAGGATGAGAAAAACTAGTAGAATAGAACCGCAGATTTAGTAGAAAGTCTGACAGTGTTGAGGGAATTATTTGTTTAGCAGAGTGATGGCGTTTGGAAAAAAACTCTTCTTGTGTCTAGTTGTCTTGGTGTGCAGGGCTCTGTAGTGACGTTTTGAGGGTAGGAGTTGAAACGGTTTGTTTTGAGGGTAGGAGTCGAAACAATTTGATCAAGATGGTTTCACCGTTAGGGCTGAAAAAGGCTCGGCTGAGGAAGCAGCAATGGAAGAGGCAGCCAAAGGGAAGATGGCTTTGCTAGCAAAGCAGGAAGCATTAGGTAAAAATGCTTGGTAAAAGCTATGCAGTGGTACCTCGTCTTACAAACACCTCTTCTAACAAACTTTTCGAGATACGAACACGGGGTTTAAGGGTTTTTTTCCTCTTCTTCCGAACTATTTTCATCTTACGAACCCAAGCCGCCGCCGGTGGGATGCCCCGCCTCCGGACTTCCGTTGCCAGCCGAAGCGCTGGGATTCCCCTGAGGCTCCTCTCGCTGGGAAATCCCACCTCCCAAATTCCGTTGCCAGCCGAAGCGCCCGTTCTTGCGCTGCTGGGATTTCCCGTCATTTTTGCCAGTGCTGCTGTGAATAATAATAATAATAATAATAATAATAATAATAATAATAATAATTTATTAGATTTGTATGCTGCTCCTCTCCGAAGACTCGGGGCGGCTCACAACAGTAATAAAAACAGTATAACAATGGAACAAATCTAATAATAAAACCTCAACAATTAAAAACCATACAGCACATACACATCAAACATGAAATATAATAAGCTTGGGGGAGGTGTCTTAGTTCCCCCATGCCTGGCGATATAGGTGGGTCTTAAGTAACTTGCGAAAGACAAGGAGGGTGGGGGCTGTTCTAATCTCCAGGGGAAGCTGATTCCAGAGGGCCGGGGCCGCCACAGAGAAGGCTTTTCCCCTGGGGCCCGCCAAATGACATTGTTTGGTCTATGGAACCCGGAGAAGGCCAACTCTGTGGGACCTTATCGCTGGGATTCGTGCGGTAGAAGGCGGTTCCAGAGGTATTCTGGCCCAATGCCATGTAAGGCTTTAAAGGTCATTACCAACACTTTGAATTGTGACCAGAAACTGATCGGCTGCCAGTGCAGGCCATGGAGTGTTGCAGAAACGTGGGCGAATCTGGGAAGCCCCACGATAGCTCTCGCGGCCGCATTCTGCACGATCTGAAGTTTCTGGGCACTGGAGGGGAGCCTCAGGGGAATCCCAGCAGCGCAAGAACGGGCGCTTCGGCTGGGAAGGGAAGTCCGGAGGCCGGGATTCCCAGCAGGGCAAGGCAAAAGGGGTGAGTTCTGGGATTGCACGCATTATCTGCTTTTACGTTGATTCCTATGGGAAACATTGTTTCATCATATGAACTTTTCTACTTGCGAACCTCATCACGGAACAAATTAAGTTTGTAAGACGAGTTACCACTGTATTTGGATGCAAGACGCACCCAAATATTTACTTACTTATTTGACTTGTATGCTGCCCAATCCCTCAGGACTCAGGGCGACTTACAACAATAAAACAATACAATAACAAATTAAAGTCAAATATTAATAGCAATAAAACCCTTAAAACGTAACCGTGTTTCAATTATTAAAACAATAAAACTCCTAGACCAGTGATGGCAAACCTTTTTTTCCTCGGGTGCCAAAAGAGCGTAGCTGCGCACCATTGCACATGTGCAAGAGCCCACACCCATGATTAATTTGTTTTAAGTATTAGATTTGTACCGTTTCTTGTTGTGAGCCGCTCTGAGTTCTCGGAGAGGGGTGGCATACAAATCTAATAAATAAATAAATACATATATAATTCAATGCCTGTTTCCCCAACTCCCAGAAGGCCCTCTGGAGGCCAGAAATTTGTATTTGTATTTGTATTTATTAGATTTGTATGCTGCCCCTCTCCAAAGACTCGGGGCGGCTAACAACAATATAAAAAGACAATGTAAACAAATCTAATATTAAAAAACAATCTGAAAAACCCCAGTTTAAAGAACCAATCATACAAACAAGCATACCATGTATAAATTCTATAAGCCTAAGGGGAAGGGAAATTTCAGTTCACCCATGCCGGACGACAGAGGTGGGTTTTAAGGAGCTTGTGAAAGGCAAGGAGGGTGGGGGCAACTCTGATATCTGGGGGAGCTGGTTCCAGAGGGTCGGGGCCGCCACAGAGAAGGCTCTTCTCCTGGGCCCTGCCAAACGACATTGCTTAGTCGACGGGACCCGAAGAAGGCCAATTCTGTGGGACCTGACCGGTTGCTGGGATTCATGCGACAGAAATGGCCTGTTTCCCAACTTCTGGTGGGCCCAGTAGGCTCGAAGTTCTTACTCTCCAGGCTCCAAAGGCTTCCCTGGAGCCGGGGGAGGGTAAAACTGCCCTCCCCCATCCCACTGGAGGCTCTCTGGAAGCCAAAAACGCCCTTCCAGAGCCTTTGTGCGAGCCAAAAATCAGCTGGCCGGCACACATATGCACACTGGAGCTGAGCTAGGGCAACAGCTTGCGGGCCAGCAGATATGGCTCCGCGTGTCACCGGTGGCACCCATGCCATAGATTCGCCATCACTGTCCTAGACCAGTGTTTCCCAACCTTGGCAACTTGAAGAGATCTGGACTTCAACTCCCAGAATTCCCCAGCCAGCATTCGCTATGGAGACAGGGCATTCGCTGGCTGGGGAATTCTGGGGGTTGAAGTCCAGATCTCTTCAAGTTGCCAAGGTTGGGAAACACTGTCCTAGACTAATCAATACAATCATTTCCTCACACATACCAATCGAAACATTTTAGGGAGGGGAAAGTTGCAGTCTTATTTTATTTATTTAATTATTGGATTTTATATGCCTCTCACTCCGAAATGGACTCTGAGCGGCTATACTCCGCTCCAAGTACACTCGGAAAAATATGGCACTCCGTGTTTTTATACTCCGAAAAATAAGGTAACTTCCCCATCCAGCTACTGGTAGTCCTCGATTTATCCACAGTTCATTTAGTGGCTGCTGAAAGTTTCAATGGCACTGTAAAAAAAGAACTTACAACTGTTTTTCACACTTAACGGCTGTGGCAACATCCCACGTGGTCACGAGATCCTAATTTAGACTCCTGGCCAACAGCTGTTGCCATAGTGGGGGATCCCCTTCCTCAACCTTCTGGCGACCGTATTTCATACTTAACGACTGTTGTGGCATCCTTGTGATCATGTCATCAAAATTCAGACACAAAATTGTGACCAGGTTGCAGGGTCCCTGGGCCACCTTCTCACAAGCAGAGTCAGTGGGGGAAGCCCGATGCTCTTTTTCACAGCCCTGTGACTCGCTTAACAACTGAGCACCTGCGGCAAGAAATGTTGTAAAATGAGGCAACATAAGAACCTAAGAAGAACCATGTTGAATTGGCCCAAAGCCCATCGAGTCCAGCCTTCTGTGTCCCACCAATTGTCCATGGGGATCTTGAGCAGAAAGAGAAGGCAAGACCCCCCTTTACCTTGACCCCCAACAAATGGGACCCAAGGGAACCCTGCCTGCCTCAACCAACACATAGGCAGCACTTGGACATCCGTTTCAATAACCACTGCTACACTTGGCATCCATGAATCTGTCTAATCCTGCCTTGAAGCTCTCCAGTTTGACAGCTGTCACAACCTCTTCTGGAAGGGAATCCCATCAACCAAGGACCCTCTGGGTGAAGAAATATTTCCCTTTATTTGTCCTCACTTTCTTACCTGTGAGCTTTAGGGAGTGGCCCCCTTGTCTTAGTATTGTGTGATAGAGAAAATAATTTTTCTCTATCCACCTTTTCTATCCCCTGCGTGATTTTATACACTTCGATCAAGTCACCTCGCTTAACAAACTCGCTTAATAAACTTCTTCCTAAGCCACCTTAGGAAGGGCTACCTGTATTTCTGCCACTTAAAGTACTTGTCGAAGAGGATTTTAACACACACACAACAGGTGAAAACAACTTTGGACGCAAAACTCCCTGCTACACGCACACGCATGAACAACACTGCACCAAATGCACACTGGCCATGATAGGTGTTCAGATGCCGTCCACGGGTGGGACAAAACGCCAAGTCCGAATTGTGAAGGCGGGGCTGAAAAACAAGCTAGCAGACATATTGAGCCGGTCCAAAACAGACAGCGCCCCCTGGAGGGAAGGAGGCTTCGTTGATTTCCTAGCTAGGACAAAAGAAAGGAAATATTATACCCATAAATTAGACCAGAGGTCCCTGTCCGTTCCCCCCCCCCCCCCAGGCCACTCACCACTACTGGGTCCTGACCCATTCAGAACCGGGCTGCACAAGCAGCTACCCAGCAAAACCTCCAACCTTGGCAACTTTAAGCCTGGAGGACTTCAACTCCCAGAATTCCCCAGCCAGAAAAAAAGTAGGTTTGGTTTGGTTTGATTGGATTTGCTCCAGCCATTAATTTGAAGTTGAATGAGTGGGAGTGTAGGGTTTTTAAATGGTTTTTTTAATTCAAAAAAATAAACTTTATTCAACAATTAAAAATAAGCAAAGTTCACAGACATGTTGAATGTTGATTGAGGTTTTAAATCAGTGGTTCTCAACCTTTCTAATGCCACGACCCCTTAATACAGTTCCTCATGTTGTGGTGACCCCCAACCATAAATCTAGCGCCAATCCTCCCAACAGAGCGATTGGCAGGAAGGTCAGAGGGACAACCCCACTGTAAACGCCTGATTGGTCAGATTGTAAAACTATGTTCTGAGGTGCCAGGATAGAAGCTTTAGTTCCTAACATCACAAGAAATTTGTCTTTCCCCATGGTCTTAGGCGACCCCTGTGAAGCGGCCGTTCGACCCCCAAAGGGGTCCCGACCCCCAGGTTGAGAACCACTGTTTTAAATCTTAAATGGGTTTTTTAAGATTATTAATTGGGTTTTTAAATTTATTTAATATTGGAATTTGAATTTGTTTTTGAATTCTCTACTTTCATATGTTAGTAAGCTGCCCTGAGTCCTCGGAGAGGGGTGACCTATAAGTCCAGTCAAA